>NW_026652281.1:46128677-46182399 GCF_009828535.3 Hylobates moloch
GGAGGCTTTGTTCATTTCTTTTTATTCTTTTTTCTCTAAACTTCCCTTCTCTCTTCATTTCATTCATTTCATCTTCCATCAGCGATACCCTTTCTTCCAGTTGATCGCATCTGCTACTGAGGCTTCTGCAATCTTCGCGTAGTTCTTGAAACTTGGCTTTCAGCTCCATCAGCTCCTTTAAGCCCTTCTCTCCATTGGTTATTCTAGTTATCCATTCTTCTAATATTTTTTCAACGTTTTTAACTTCTTTGCTATTGTTTTGAATTTCCTCTCGTAGCTCAGAGTAGTTTGATCGTCTGAAGCCTTCTTCTCTCAACTCATCAAAGTCATCCTCCATCCAGCTTTGTTCCGTTGCTGGTGAGGAACTGCGTTCCTTTGGAGGAGGAGAGGTGCTCTGTTTTTTAGAGTTTCCAGTTTTTTTGTTCTGTTTTTTCCCCATCTTTGTGGTTTTATCTACTTTTGGTCTTTGATGATGGTGATGTACAGATGGGTTTTTGGTGTGGATGTCCTTTCTGTTTGTTAGTTTTCCTTCTACCAGACAGGACCCTCAGCTGCAGGTCTGTTGGATTTTACTAGAGGTCCACTCCAGACCCTGTTTGGCTGGGTGTCAGCAGCGGTGGCTGCAGAACAGCGGATTTTCGTGAGACCACAAATTCAGCTGTCTGATAGTTCGTCTGAAAGTTTTGTCTCAGAGGAGTACCCGGTTGAATGAGGTGTCAGTCTGTCCCTACTGGGGGGGTGCCTCCCAGTTAGGCTGCTCAGGGGTGAGGGACCCACTTTAGGAGGCAGTCTGTCCATTCTCAGATCTCCAGCTGCGTGCTGGGAGAACCACTACTCTCTTCAAAGCTGTCAGTCAGACAGGGACCTTTAAGTCTGTGGAGGTTCTTGCTGAGATTTTGTTTGTCTGTGCCCTGCCCCCAGAGGTGGAGGCTATAGAGGCAGGCAGGCCTCCTTGAGCTGTGGTGGGCTCCACCCAGTTCGAGCTTCCTGGCTGCTTTGTTTACCTAAGCAAGCCTGGGCAATGGCGGGCGCCCCTCCCCCAGCCTCGCTGCCTCCTTGCAGCTTGATCTCAGACTGCTGTGCTAGCAATCAGCGAGACTCCGTGGGCACAGGACCCTCCGAGCCAGGTGCGGGACACAATCTCCTAGTGTGCCGTTTTCCAGGCCCGTTGGAAAAGCGCAGTATTAGGATGGGACTGACCCAATATTCCAGGTGCCGTCTGTTTCCCCTTTCTTTGACTAGGAAAGGGAACTCCCTGACCCCTTGCACTTCCCGAGTGAGGTAATGCCTCGCCCTGCTTCGGCTCTCGCACAGTGCGCTTCACCGACTGTCCTGCACCCACTGTTAGGCACTCCCTAGTGAGATGAAACCGGTACCTCAAGCAGAAATGCAGAAATCATCCGTCTTCTGTGTCGCTGGGGCTGGGAGCTGGAGACCGGAGCTGTTCCTATTCGGCCATCTTGGCTCCACCCTTCTTTTCACAGGTTTCTCTTGTTTCTGACCTCTATTAGAGGACTATCCTGAGCTTAAAACTACTTTTCTGCAGCCTTTATACTTTATATTTTATATATTTGCACATCCTACTCTTATTTCAAACTCTTACTAAGTAAGCACATGTAGGAGTACCTAGCCTAACTGGAAAGCAATCCTAGACCAGAATGAACCCCTTCTCGTGTGGAAAAAACCTTGGTTGTAGACAAATTCTGTGATTAACAAGGGCTACCTAATAGCCACAGTACTGCGAGATAGGGATGGTTGAATAGAACTGTATGCTACTGGACAGCACTATTCTGATTTCTCCCTTTTTATTTCAACATCTGTCAGAATTGAGCCTGAGTTCATTGCATAAAACTCTTTGTATATTTATTTGTATATCTATCTGGCTTTCACCTTTCCCTCTCATATTTATATCTAAGGAAATAAATAGACTTTTTAAAATGCAGGAAATCCTGAGTATTTTATTGGAAGGGAATCTATGGCATTCTTAATATTTGCTATTCTCACAGTCCCTTTCAGAATACAGTGCCCAGAAATATTTCCTTGTGCATTGGTTACCATGCTCTGTATAATGTAGTCCAAATGTTTTAGCCAAAACTGTTACAGTTTTTGGCATCAGCACTTGAGCTTAATAAAGCAATTTTTAGATTACCCCTAAACCTGGGAAATGTCCTAATTTCAGAAAAATGTCCAGTAAGGATACCTTGTTGAAGAGTGACTAACTAGTCAATTCCTCTTTTGGGGGAAATTATAAATAAGAGGAAGAGTGGGAAACTCAAACAACACAACTTTGATATATTGACATAGCAAAAATAAAAGTACAAAGTCCATTGAGAAAGAGAAGCAAATATGAAGAAAATAGTCACTAGCTAAAATAGACCTAGACGAATACACAATAAGGAGACAGAAGTAAGTTGAATATCTGGGTCTTTGAAGCAATTAAGACTTACTCTGAATGACGTCTCATTTCTTTTTTTCTGTCTTTTTTTGAGACAGAGTCTCACTCTGTCTCCAGGCTGGAGTGCAGTGGCGCAATCTCGGCTCATTGCAAGCTCCGCCTTCTGGGTTCACGCCATTCTCCTGCCTCAGCCTCCCGAGTAGCTGGGACAACAGGTGCCCGCCACCACGCCCGGCTAATTTTTTGTATTTTTAGTAGAGACAGGATTTCACCGTGTTAGCCAGAATGGTCTCGATCTCCTGACCTTGTGATCCACCCACCTTGACCTCTCAAAGTGTTGGGATTACAGGCTTGAGCCACCGCGTCCGGCCTAATTTTTGTGTTTTTAGTAGAGACGGGGTTTCACCATGTTGGCCAGGCTGATCTCGAACTCCTGACCTTGTGATCTGCCTGCCTCGGCCTCCCAAAGTGCTGGGATTACAGGCATGAGCCACCGTGCCCAGCGTGTTGTCTCATTTCTTTATGAATGCTGAATTGTTTAGCTACTGAGAAAGTGTATTAGTTTTCTTACTTTTATGTTTAACCTTATGATAAATTGCACCAGTGGAATTAACAGTGTCTGTTCCTTTTAATCTGAAAGAGCTTAAACACAAAAATTACCTAGTGCAATGATTCGTGTGATTTCTGGACCAGCAATATCAGCATCACGTGGGAATTTATTAGAAATGCAAATTCTCAGGCCCTACTCTAGACTCCGGATTCAGACATCTGGAATGGGAGCTGCGATTTGTGTTTTATACCATGCAGATAATTCAAGGCACGCATTTGTTGTTTGCAAACAACAAATCTCGTAATCCAGTGCAATCCTTTAATTTTATAAATTAAGAAATTAATGTTTATTTTTACTGAACTCTTGCTATGTGCCAGAAGTTGTATTAAACCATTACATATATTCAATTATCATAACCACTCAGAAAAATAGACATTATTATTTCTGGTTTACAGATAGTGAACCAGTAATTTAAAAAGAATGAGTAATTTTTCCAAAAAAACATACGTTATGCACACACATACACACACAAACACACATATCCATTACTTGTGGCTTAATTGAGGCTAAGAGCATAAGAATAAGTGTTGTATTTGACTCTAAATCCAGAAATCTGCCTAGTGTAATATAATACTTCCTAAAAACGAGATATGGAGAAACTGTGATTTGCTTATTGATGCTCCAAAAATCAGTTCTAGGGCCAAGATTTGTTTCTTATTCTGCCTGTTGCAGCTACTACAGACCAATAATTTTATATAAAATCATAAGATATAGCTATAACTCTCATTAGGGTAAATGTGCTTAATATTCGGTTCTCAATAATTATTTTAAAATAAATGAATAACTAACGTTTGTGAACTAGAAGAACGTATGAAAAAAGCTGTGATTTTCTAGTTAATCAATATTTGAATCTACTACATAAAATAAGTAAATAAAAAATAAGGGTAAAATAAAAAACTATAGAATAAATAAAAAGAATAATCTACATTTAAAATTAGATAATAAAGTAAAAGTAAAGTAAAAAGTAATCACAAAACTAATTCAGAAATTTATTTAACAGAGTTGCCAAAAAACTTCATGAAAAAATTAAAACTTTATGCAACATTATTAAAGATGACTGGGATAAATTGATAGATAAACCATGTTAATGTTTGAAATCTTCATGTAGGTTAGTTTTTTCTTAAATAATCTATGAATCCAATGCAAGTATAATCAACACTATGGCAAACATTTTTTTTTTTAGAAAATGAGAAACTGATTATAAAATTTGCATGGCAGAATAAGGGAATGGATACCTAAAACAAGGAGCACTGGGCCTATTTCACACTAAGAATCACTAGAAAAACCACAGTAGTAAAAACAGTGTAGCATTTCCTTGATATAGATTAGTAGATCAATGTAACAGAACTGAGAATTCAGCAACAGACTAAATATTATACATAAGAACTTGCTATGTAATAAAAAAGTCACTGCAAAGGTAATTGTTCAGTAGATGTGATAGCCAATTTTGCTATTTGTGAAAAATGACCATGGATTTCTACCTCCTATTATGTATAAAGGTGATTTCCAGATTAATAAAATGTGATTAGATAAAACACAGTTAATGTTAAAAATGAAAGAAATACCTTTGTGGCATAGAGGTGGGAAAACGTTAAACAAGATTGCAATAGTATTAAATATGAATTCGAACTTTATGGATTAGATATATCAAGTCAAGGATTTCTGTTCTATGAAAGAAACTGTAGACCACATTAATAGATGGGTGACAGATATCTAAATCCAAGTGATTAATGTTTAGAATAAACAAACAATTTTTAGAAAGTCTACCCCCAAATTTCAGGAAGCCTAACAGAGATAGAAAGAGCCAGTTCATGCGCACAAAAAGAATCCCAATAGCTAAGAATTGTGTAAAGAAAGTTTCAGCTAGATTTGAAATTAGAGAAATAGGAAATAAAGCATTGTGGTACAACTTTATACTGGTTACCGTTGCAACATTTTGAAGGCCAGCTAATAACACCAAGTGTTTGTGATTATGTTATCTACTGCTGCATAATAAACTACCCCATAACTTAGTGGCTTGAAACAATATGAAATATATTTTGCTCATGAGAATGCAATTTGTACAGGGCTTGTCCCTCTCAACTATACTTGGGGTCAACTAGAGCAGCAGTCCCCAACATTTTGGCACTAGAGACCAGTTTTGTGGAAGAAATTTTTTCTGGGGTGGAGGCGCTGGTTTTAGGATGATTCAAGCTCATGGCATTTATTGTGCACTTTATTTCTATTATTATTACATACTCACCATAATGTAGAATCAGTGGGAGCCCAGAGCTTATTTTCCTGCCACTAGACCATCCCATCTGGGGGTGATGGGAGACAGTGACAGATAAACAGGTATTAGATTCTCATGGGGATCACACAACCTAAATCCCTTGCATGTGCAGTTCCCAATAGGGTTTGTGCTCCTATGATAATTTAATGCCCCTGCTGATCTAACAAGATGCAGAGCGCACCTGCCACTCACCTCCTGCTGCACGGCTTGTTTCCTAACAGGCCATGGACTGGCCTCTTACTCTTTCTACAGAGGCTGGGGTTCCCTGAGCTAGAGTGATCAAAGTCTGGAGAATGGAACCATCTGAAGGCTTGTTTGCGCTATAGTTTTTTGATACCGTCTGTTTGCTAGAATACCCACACATATCCTCTGCATCTCTCTCGGGCTTTTTTACAACATGGTGACTGAGTCCCAAGGCAAGAGTTCTGAGAGTGTGAAAGATCCCAGCAAAAGTCATGTTTTCATTTTATGACCCAACCTCAGAAGTCATGTAGCATTATTTGTTTCGTTGTGACAATTAGAAAGCCTTTCCAAGTTTAATGACCTTTTTATGTGGAAATGACATAGTTCTGGATGGGCATGCTAAACCATAAATATTTCTTTGATAACTTTTAGAAAGTACAAGCTAAATGAAGGAAATGAAACACTACCATCATTGTGGTGGTATTGTCATTTTAGTGTAACCTGATACAATCTGGAGAACAATCTGGAGAAATAGTGGAATAAAGTATGCTAAATCCTTATGCTCTAGGAATTCCTTTCTAGGATATATGCTTCTAGAGACACTCTATCACTGGACCTTAAAGTACATGCACAGGGATGTTTAATGTAGCCTAGTTTGTGATAGTAGGGAGTTGAAGGCAAGACAAGTATTTAATCCTATGGGAATGAATAAATATGGGAGAATCATGCTATGTAAAATTAGATAGCACTCAGAATTTGAACTAGTTGAGTTTGCAGACTGTGATCACACCTAACAGGGATGTTTAGGGCCAGAAAAAGAAAATTTAAATAAATTAAAAATATATAAACATTAAATAGCATTAAATATATTTTCAGTGAGATATGCATAACCAAGGAAATACAGAAACTAATTTGAAAGTTAATATTTTACTATCTTTTTAATTACTCTGTGTAGTATAATAGTAATAATAAACCATCACATCTTAATAAGCCTTCTAAATAAGTCCACAAGTTTACCAAAATGCAAAATTTAAATAACTTAATTCTTTGTATAGGTAGATTTCCAAAAGTAAAATATAAAACATTTTCTGCAGTCCTACTGGTTTTTCTTGAGTATTGCTTAAATTTCCTTTGTTTTGTGTTTTAGTTGAGTAAAAAAGACTTGCTTAAAAAAATAAGTAGACAAGCAAAAGTAAGGAGAAATTCTAGATATATGGTTAATAATTTACCTATTTTTCTCTAATCTTTACAAAAACAATTCCAAGCCCATAAATAAAAATTAAAGTGGTATGAAGAGCAAATCAAAATTTAAATGATCAAAAACAACCTTTCTTTTATAGAATTTGTATATTGGTGAATCATAGATTGCTGTGTGGATCTATCTGATCTGTCTATCCATCTATCTGTCTATCTATCATCTATCTATCAATTATCTTTTCAGTTTAGATTGGGAATGGTAAATTTTTGTAGACAGATCATTAGCATTTAGTTCTGTCTGTCTATTCCTCTTTATCTAACAAAATAAAATAATTGATATATAACTTATTTTTATTTCAGATTCTGATGAAGAATCCAGTGTTCATATGCCTAGCTCTGTCAAAAGCTACAGAATATTTAGTTATTATTGGAGCTTCTGAATTTTTGCCTATATATTTAGAAAATCAGTTTATGTTAACACCTACTGTGGCAACTACACTTGCAGGTAGATTTACCTTCTTATTGTGTCATTTCAAAAATTTTGCATTGTCTTATTGTATGTACTTATGAAATACTTGAAATAAATAAAAATATAAAGAATTATATACCTAGATATGATTTGTGCAGATTTTACAAATATGAGCACTTTGCCATCATAGTGCCAATATTTTTAACGTATAAATCCTTGTAAAAACTTCTGTATTCCTCCTTTATCCCATTTATCTTCATTCCTTTTCACAGGTAATCACTCTTCTGAAGTCAGAGTGAATCATTCCCATGCATGTTTGTACATCTTTACTGCTTATGTGCTTGTCTATATACATCTATTTCTAAAATTTATGTATCACTTTATACATACTCTTCTGCAGCTTATTTTTTCATCAGAAATTATGTTCTTAGATTTGTGTTGATCTATATCTATTTAATGCATTTCAGTTTACTATTTTATTTTACGATTCTCTTCTATGAGTATACTATTGTTTATTTATTATCCAATTAATGGATATGTTGTTGCCTCCCACTTTTTCTCTCTTCCAACCAATGCAGTAATGAATAGGTTTGTTGATATCTCCTTCTGTACATTTGTAAAAGTTGATCTAAGTTTAGACATTGAAGGGATATTGCTATTGCGTACATTTACAATTTTATGAGATATTGAGGACTGGCTCTCCAAAAGAGGTTGCAAATGGAATTAAATGTTTTAAAGTTTTAGCATTAATGGGAAAGTTGTAAATGTAATGATTTATTTTAGGGTGTAAAAGGTCAAGGATGCATCCAGTAATTTTTAGGATAACCAATAAAGTAGTAGTAAGAGACTATATTAATAGGAAACAATTAATTAAAAAAAGAAAGGAAAGACAGAAAACAAAAAGTATGTGGGCAAAATAGAAAGCAAATAAGATGTGCAGAAATCCTGAGTATAAATCTAAACCTTTTATGGAGTACATTTTTTTATAAAAGGCTTGTTTGACTGCAAATTGTCCAAAAAGCCAAAATAGATCAGCTTTCAAGGGCCATAATGACAAATTTTTTTGTGAGCACACCAGGTTTGGGGCACTCTGATTAATCAAATCAACAGAACTTGAGGAGTAAATTCGTTCCATTTATTTCTTATTGTATTTAATTAAGGCTATTATCAATGGATTCCCAGCACCAGGGTAAGGCTACACGCAGTATTGACTTTAACCATCCCCTCAAGGTCCTGGATCTAGCCAGCTGAACAAATCCTTAAGCCATCAAGGTCTATCTTAAAAAATCAGGTGGCTTTCTCCTTAAGTTTCTCAACTGACCTTTCCACTTAGCCTGAGATATCAAAGTATAACAGAATACATTAGCAATTGCAAATTCTACCTTGGCAAGAATGAAATTTGGGGTAATTTTATCATCTATAATAGTGTTGATCAGTGAGTGAGGCTGACCAGAGTGCTTTCCAGGAATGAGGTGGTGTCATTGATTATTTCAAGTAAAGTCACAGACAAATTTTGCCCTATAGTTTCTAATTGCATTACTCTTATCATAAAGATGGCTTCAGTAAGGCTGTGTATGAATAGCATAACACTAATCTTGCAGGAAGCTCCCTTGAGTAACTGAGCATAACTTCATTTTAGAGAAATTACTAATCTTCGAAGAACTATGTGATCTGCTGGTGGTGATATAAACACTTGATGATCGTTTATGACCACCCCTATGTTCTTGAATCTATCATTTCCATTTGACAAGTAAGGCTTGTCAAATAGTTATGAGGCTGATTTAGTTCATCCCAAAATGAGAAGATAAGTTCACAAAGTCAAAAGATTGCTGTAAGTTAGGACTTTGGTTTTGACAAGATGGCAGTAGTAGGCTAGTAGTTGCTTTTCAAATGGTAGCTGTTTTAGGGAGTCGATGAGTGTTACACAACAGGTGTTTCTGAATGGAGCCTATATCTTTTATCTAGAGACTCCAGTCCACGAAATTATCAGTCATGGAGATTTGTAGCTCATGGAGATCATTAAATTTCTAGCACCTCGAAGAAGAGAGTATGCCACAGCTTGCTTATCAGCTTCAATGTAGGTTTGTGAATTACACTTCCTGTAAGTTAGCTGTTATAAAAGACAAGCAGAATGCTCAAGACAGACATCTACCATCTCTGATACCTAGAGTCCAAAGTGACATTAGGCTCCCTTTTGGTTGGAGGGAAATGAGACTTTTTTTGCTTGACTTCCAGAGTAATTGAGCATTATGAATCTGTTTGCATAGTCCCCCAGAAACTTGATGTGCAGTCTTTGGGTTTTGTTGGAATTTATCGGTTACCCTTGCATGTGAAGGTGTGATAATACCAAAGTTGGAGCCATTGAGTCTGAGGCTTGAGATACTAGCCAACTGCATATCATCTATCAGTGAAAGGTTTAGGCATCAGAAGGTAATGGGAATCATACTAAATTCTTACGCACCTTCTTGTAGCAAATGGCAGAGCTTAAGTCCTCCTGAGGAATAACTAAATAATATTACAGTTTTCTTACTATAAAGGTATATTTGTGGTTTTTAAGCATGAATGAGAATTAGTCTTTGTCCTTGGGTGCCAATGGAATACAAAAGAATGTCTTAGCAAAGTCCAATACAGTATATTAAATGTAATCAGTCTGTGTAGTAGATTTGGTTACATCACAATGTCTGGAACAGCCAGGGTTATAAGAGGAATAACTGAATTCCGCAGTAATTAATCCACTGTAAACCTCCAGCTCCAGCTCCTGATAACTTTTTTTTTTTTTTTTTTTTTTGAGATGGAGTTTCACTCTTGTTGCCCAGGCTGGGGTGCAATGATGTAATCTAGGCTCACCACAACCTCCACCTCCCAGGTTCAAGTGATTCTCCTGCCTCAGCCTTCCAAGTAGTTGGGATTACAGGCATGCACCACCACGCCCAGCTAATTTTATATTTTTTTAGTAGAGACGGGGTTTCTCCGTGTTGCTCAGGCTGGTTGCGAACTCCTGACCTCAGGTGATCTGCCTGCCTTGGCCTCCCAAAGTGCTGGGATTACAGGCGTTAGCCACCACACCTGGTCCTGATAACCTTTTACACTGGCCATGATGTGTATTGAATGGAAATACTGCATCTCTTACTACCCCTGCCACCTTATATACTCAAAGCTAGGACTTTCCTTTCTCCTTCTTGGATTCTACATTGTTTCTGTTAGACCCTGTGAGAGGAAACAGGGAGGCATGTTGGGTAGCAATTCATGTGTTCTATTATCACTTCTGGAGTTTAACAGCATTCATAGTATGGTATTATAAAATATAAATACTAATTATACATTTAGAAATTGAAGCCACAGCGTCAGTATATTGAGGTTACAACAAACGTTCATTGAAATTGTCCAGAGTACCACCCACAAGCTTACTTCACATTCTTTTCAGGAACGATGAGAGTTCAAAATCTATTCAATGCCTCATCTATGATTTCACACAGGAATTTTATTCATCTTAGGAAAATCTTCCTAAGAAGGTCACAGCAAAGCTACTTTATAGCAGTCAGGACACACTACAAAAAACTCTGATGTCTTTTATTGTTTTAAAATGGATCCAAGATTGGCATGATAAACTGGAAGTGGAGCTGGACCTCCAGTCAACCCAGCTATTGGCTATTTTGTTTAAACAAGAACTTATGTACTGCACTTTATTATGTCCCAAGAAAATCAGCTAAAATTCTGATAATTCACCTGGTCTCTGCTCATAGTGGCTGCAATTTTTTTTCTTTTTACACTCAGGGTAATTGCACATTGCTGGAACTGTTATCTGTAACTTGAAAGCAGAAGGAATCTTCTGTCTAATAAGAAAAAAAATTAGTAATAGTTTTTACAGTGGGGCAGTCCTGAAGCTGATGGCCAGATTGACAAGGAAGTTTACTTGCCTAGTGAAGAGTTGATAAGACCTATGGTACTTTCTATGGAGCTGTCTTTAAACCTACTTCAGCCTGCAGCTACAGAAAGCCACGTCTCTGTTAGCATCCCATCGTTGTTGCCAAGAGTGCTCAGATCTGTAATGGGTTTGAATTTCATCCTATCTGTAAGCTAACAAGTTAACCTAACTTAATTTCATGTGTGCTGGAAGAAGACACCAAACTTCTTGGTCAGAGATGAAATAAAGTTTATGACTCACAGCAATAGCAATAATGAGAGTTCCTGCTAGGTTTCTGAGCTCCCGTTTCGAAAGGGTGATGTGAAAGGAGGCCAGGTGATATCTGTACACACAACGAGTTGCATTACATGAAAGAAATCTTGAGGTTAGGGAACCCAAGTCTTTTATAGTGGGCAGTAATTATGCTTGTCTTTGGCTCCAGAGGGAGACATTATACTTGATAGAGAGTGTCCAGAGGGGACATTGTCTCTGTCTTCCAAACTTCTAAGCAAAGTTGTCCTCTGCTCTAAGTGGAAATACTATCCTTATTATCCAAGGCTACTCTTCATATAAATATCCTTGAAAAGATAGTTGAGAACAAAGAGCAGTCAGTGCTTCTGCTTGCAGGATATACAGAAAGTTTTCACTCAATAAATATATTAGTAGTTATGTTAAATATAAATAGTCTAAAGAATGTCAGATTGGGAAAAAAATTTTAATGTATGTTACTAACAAGAGGCACTCCTTAAATATGGGGACATGAAAAGGTTGAAAGTGAAAGGATAGACAAAAGATGCAAATGCTAACCAAAAGAGAAGCTTGTGTAACTATAATAATTTTAAATATCGTATCCTTCAAAGAATACAAGAACTATGACAACTCAAAAAACTGGAATGTCTTCTTTCCTTCAAAAAACCTCACTAGCTCCCCCATGGAGGCTAGCACCCCAGTACCTGCTAGCACCCTGCCACAGCCAAAAAGCATGCACTCTGCCATGCTGTCACTGCTGCTGTTGCTGGTATGTGCAAACAGGATGGATCCCATTGCCACTGCTCTACAAAGTGCTTTGGCTGCCACCATCCATTGGCGTGTTGTGACCAGGAGTCCAGGAGCACCTTGGCCCCTCCAGCACAGCATGTTTCTACCTTGAGGAGCCAGAGAACAAAGCCAGTGCCCAATACTGGTCCCCAGGAGTTAGGTGACACAGTCCAGGAGTCCTGAGCTGAGCCTTTGCCTTCTAAAATCTTCCAGAAACAAAGCCAGTTGAATGAACCCACCTTATACCACAAGCAAACCCTCAAGATCATCAAATAGGATAAAAGAAAAAAAAATCCAAAGGATAGGAACTTCAAGGATTAAAGGAGCATCAGCCCACGAAGATAAAAAAAGAAGCAGCACAAGAACTCTGACAACTCAAAAGGCCATAAGGTCTTCTTTCCTTCACGCAACCTCACTAGGTCTCCAGCAAGGGTCCTTAACCAGCCTTAGATGGCTGAAATGACTGAAATAGAATTCAGAATATGGATAGGAACAAAAATCAAGATTCAGGGGAATGTTGAAACTCATTCTAAGAAAGCTAGGAATCACAAAGTATACAGGATCTGGAAGACAAAGTAGCCAGTATAGAAAAGAATAGTATAGAAAAGACTTCATAGAGATAAAAACACACCATGAGAATTTCATAATGCAGTTACATTATTAACAGCAGGATAGATCAAGCTGAAGAAATAATCTCAGAGCTTGAAGATTGGGTTTCTGAAACAAGACAAAAAGAAAACATTAAAAAGAAAAGAATAAAAAGGAACAAACAAAATGAACAAAAATATGCAATTATGTAAAGAGACCAAATCTACAATTCACTCTTATCCCTGAAAGAGATAGAGAGGATGGAAGCAACTTAAAAAACATATTTCAGGATATCATCTATGAGAACTTTCACAACCTATGTAGAGAGGCCAACATTCAAATTTAGAAAATGCAGAGAACCCTCACAAAGTGCTTCACAAAAACATCATCCCTAAGACATAATCATCGGATTCTCCAACTTCAAAATGAAAAAACAATGTCAAAGCAGCTAGAGAGAAAGGACAGGCCACCTACAAAGGGAAGCTTATTAGCAGACCTATCAGCAGAAACCCTACAAGCTAGACCTCTTAGCAGAAACAGCAGACTTCTCAGCAGAAACCCTACAAGCCAGAAGAGACTGGGAGCCTATATTCAACATTCAAAAGAAAAGAAATTCCAATCAAGAAATTCATACCCAGCCAAACTAAGCTTCATAAGTGAAGTAGAAATAAAATCATTTTCAAACAAGAAAATTATGAGGGAATTTTTCACCACCAGACCTGCCTTACAAGAGCTCCTGAAAGAAGCACTAAATATGGAAAGTAAAAACCATTACCAGCCACTACAAAAATGCACTTAAGTATGTAAACCATTGACACTATAAAGCAATCACACAAACAAGTCAGCATAATAAACAGCTAACAACATGATGACAGGATCAAATCCACATATAGCAATAGTAACTTTGAATGTAAATGGGCTAAATGCCCCAATGAAAAGACAGAGTGGCATTGATATGCTGTCTTCAAGAAATGTGTCTCACATACAATGACACCAATAGACTCAAAAATAGATGAAGAAAAACCTACCAAGTGAATGGAAACTGAAGGGGAAAATGAATCAAAAAAGAAGGGGTTGCAATTCTAATTTCAGACAAAACAGACTTTAAATAAACAAACATTGTAAAAAACAAAGAGGGGCTTTACATAATGGTGAAAGGTTCAATTCAACAAGAAAACCTAACTATCCTGAATATATATGCATTTAACACAGAAACAACCAGATTTATAAATTAAATTCTTAGAGACCTTCAAAGAGCCTTAGACTCCCACCAAATAATAGTGGAAGACTTCAACACCTCACTGACAGTGTTAGAAAGGTTATCAAGGCAGAAAATTAACAAAGATGTTCAGGACCTGAACTCAACGCTAGACCAAATAGACCTGAGAGGCATCAACAGACCTCTTCACCAAAAAAACAACAGAATATACGTTCTTCTCATTGCCACATGGCACATACTCAAAAATCAACCACAAAGTCAGATATAAAACAATCCTCAGAAAATGTAAAAGAACTGAAATCATACCAACCACTGTCTTGGACCATGGCACAATAAAAATAGAAATCAAGACTAAGTAAATTGATCAGAACCATACAATTAAGTGGAAATTAAATGACCCACCCTGAATGACTTTTGGGTAAGTAATGAAATTAAGGCAGAATGAGAACAGAGATACAAAACACCAGAATCTCAGGGATATAGCTAAGGCAGTATGAAGAGGGAAATGTATAGCACCACATGCTCACATCAAAAAGTTAGAAAAACCTCAACTTAAAAACTAACATCACAACAAAAAGAACTAGAGAAGTAACAGCAAACCAATTCTAAAGCTAGAAGAAGACAACAAATAACCAAAATCAGAGCTGAACTGAAAGAGATGGAGACACAAAAAAAATTCAAAAGAACAATGAATCCAAAAGTTGGTTTTTTTGAAAAATTAATAAGATAGATAGACTGTTACCTAGACTAATAAAGAAGAAAAGAGAGAAGATCCAAATAAACACAATTAGAAATGACAAAAAGTATATTACCATTGACCCCACAGAAACACAAATAACAATCAGAGACTACTATGAGCACCTTTACAAACATGAACTAGAAAATCTAGAAAAAATGAATAAATTCCTGGACACATAAAGCCTCTCAACACTGAACTAGGAAGAAATTAAATTCCTGAACAGACCAATAATGAGCTCCAAAACTGAAACAGCAATAAATAGCCTACAAACCAAAAAAAGCCCAGGATTAGATGGATTCACAGTCAAATTCTACCAAATGTGCAAAGAAGAGCTGGTATCATTACTAGTAAAACTATTCCAACAAATTGAGGAGGGGAGACTCCTCCACATCTCATTCTATGAGGCCAGAATCCTGATACCAAAACCTGGAAGAGACCAATAAAAAACCAAAAATTCAGGCCAATATCCTTGATGAACATATATGCAAAAATCTTCAATACATAGTAGCAAGTGAATCCAGCAGTACATCAAAAGCTAATCCACCATGATCAAGTAGGTTTTATCCCTGTAATGCAAGGTTGGTTAAACATACACATGTCAATAAACATGATTTATCACATAAATAGAATTAAAGTCAAAACCACATGATCATCTGAATAGATGAAGAAATGACTTTCAATAAAATTCAACATCCCTTCATTTTAAAAACTCTCAATGAACTAGATATTGAAGGAACATACCTAAAAATAATAAGAGCCATCTATGACAAACCCATAGCCAACATTATACTGAATGGGGAAAAGCTGGAAGCATTTCCCTTGAAAACTAGAACAAGGATGCCCCCTCTCACCATTCCTATTCAACATAATATTAGAAGTCCAGGCCAGAACAATCAGGCAAGAGAAAGAAATGAAGGGCATCCACATAAAAAGTGAGGAAGCCAAACTATCCCTGTTTGCAAACAACATGATTCTATATCTAGAAAACCCCATAGTCTTGGCCCAAAAGCTTCTTAAGCTGATAAACAGCCATCAGCAAAGTTTCTGGATACAAAATCAACATACAAAAATCAATAATATTTCTATACACCAACAACAGCCAGCTGAGACCCAAATTAGAAATGCAATTCTATTCACAGTTTCCACAAAAAGACTTAAATACCTAGGAATACAGCTAACCAGGGAATTTACAGATCTTTACAATAAATTACAAAACTCTGCTCTAAGAAATAAGAGATGACACAAACAAATGGGAAAACATTCCATGCTTATGAATAGGAAGAATCAATATTGTTAAAATGGCCACACTGCCCAGAGCAGTTTACAGATTCAATGCTATTCCCATTAAACTACCAATGCAATTCTTCACAGAACTAGATAAAAACTATTTTAAAATTCATATGAATCCAAAAAAGAGCTCGAATAGCCAAGACAGTCCTAAGCAAAAAGAACAAAGCTGGAGGCATCACTCTACCCAACTTCAGACTATATTACAGGGCTATGGTAACCAAAACAGCATCATACTCGTATAAAAACAGACACATAGACCAATGGAACAGAATAGAGAGCCCAGAAGTAAGGCCACACACCTACAACCATCTGATCTTCAACAAACCTGAGTAAAACAAGCAATGAGGAAAGGACTCCCTATTCAGTAAATGGTGCTGGTATAACTGGCAAGCCATATGCAGAAGGTTGAAACTGGACTCCCTCTTTATACTATATACAAAAATCAACTTGAGATGGATTAAAGACTTAAATATAAAACCCAAAACTATAAAAACCCTAGAAGAAAACCTAGGGAGTACCATTCTGCACATAGGAACTGGCAAAGATTTTAGGACAAAGACTCCAAAAGCCATTGCAACAAAAGTAAAAATTTACAAATGGGATCTAATTAAACTTACGAGCTTCTGCATAGCAAAAAAAAAAAAACAAAAACTATCAACAGAATAAACAAGACAATCTACAGAATGGGAGAAAATATTTCCAAGGTAAGCATCTGACAAAGGTCTAAAATCCAGCATTTATAAGGAGATTAAACTTAGAAGAAAAAGAAAGGCCCATAATAAAGTGGATATAGAACACAAACAGACACCTCTCAAAAGAAGACATGTGGCCAACGTATGAAAAAACATATGAAAAAACCTCAGTATCACTTATCATTAGAGAAATGCAAATCAAAAGCACAACGAGATACCATTTCACACCATTCAGAATGGCTATTACTAAAAAGTCAAAAAATAACAAGTGCTGGCGAGGTTGCAGAGAAAAGGGAATGCTTATACACTGTTGGTGGGAGTGTAAATTAGTTCAGCCATTGTGGAAAGAAGTGTGTTGATTCCTCAAAGTGCTAAAGACAAAACTACCATTTGATGCAGCAATCTCATTATTGGATATATGCCCAAAGGAATATAAATTTTTCTATCATAAAGATACATGCATGCATATGTTAATCGCAGCACTATTCACAATAGCAAAGACATGGAAGCAAAATAAGAACCTATAGACGCAAAGAGGAGAACAGCAGACACTGGAGCCTACCTGAGGGTGGAGGGTGGTAGGATGGAGAGGATCAGAAAAAATAATTATTGGGTACTAAGCTTTTTACATGGGTAATGAGATAATCTGTATAACAAACCCTTGTGACACAAGTTTACCTATATAACTAACCTGCATATGTATCCCTGAACCTAAAATAAAAGTAATGTGTCCTCTAGCAGCCTATACAATTTCTTTCTTTATTCTTGATGTTATGAAGATTTCCTACCTTGTTATCTGTAAGGGTGACTTTTTTATTACTTCTTAGTAGTTGGAGTGTACATTTATTTCCAGGGCTAATATTTCATTAATTATGTAAATCCTCAGCTGTCTAATTTTTCAAACATTGTTTTTCTGGTATTACTTGTATTGTTTTTTCACAACTGCTAGAAACCTTTTTGTAGAGCTTCTTATTTATTTTTATTATCTTTTTTCAAGAACTGTTTTTTGAACAGTTTTAGATTTACAGAAATATTTTGAAGATACAAGATAATATAGAGAGTTTCTAGCCAGGTGTGGTGGTTCATGCCTGTAATCTCAGCACTTTGGGAGGCTGAGGTGGGTGGATCACTTGTCAGGAGTTCAAGACCAGCTTGGCCAACAAGGTGAAACCCATTCTCTACTAAAAATACAAAAAGTAGTATGGTGGTATGGTGGTGCACACCTGTAATCCCAGCTACTTGGGAGGCTAAGGCAGGAGAATAGCTAGAACCCGGGAGGCAGAGGTTACAGTGAGTCAATACGGTGCCACTGCACTCCAACCTAGTGACAGAGTGAGACTCTCTCTCTCTCTCTCTCTCTCTCTCTATATATATATATATATATATACACACACACACAGAGAGAGAGGGGGTTTCTATATACTGTACACCCAGTTTCCCCTTTTATAAACATCTTAAATTAGCATGGTAGATTTGTCATAATTAATGAACCAAAATTAATAAAATATTACTAACTAAAGTCAATAGTTTGTGCAGATTTTTTTCAATTTTTAGCTAATGTCCTTTTTCTGTCCCAGGATCCCATTCAGGATACTACACTATATTTAGTTGTCATGTCTCTTTGAAATTCTCCTGGCTATGACAATTTCTCAGTCTTTCCTTGTTTTTGATGACCTTAGAGTTTTTAGGAGTACTGGCCAGTTGTTCTGTAAGATGGAAAATTGCTTAATATTTTTATCATGATTAGACTGGGATTATAGTTTCTGAAAGGAAGACCAGAGGTAAAGTATCATTTTCAAAACATCGTATCAAGCAAATATACTATCCATGTGAGGGACTGCTTTTGAATTTGACTTTGATCACCTGGCTGAGGTAGCATTTGCCAGGTTTCTCCCCTGTACTCATTGTCTTTTGTTTGTTTTGGTTATTCTTCTCTCACTGTTCTATCTTTTTTTAATACACATTGTAATAACACAGTGTTCTCTTCCAATTTATCAATTTGCTTATAATTGTTTCTAGTCCAAAGGTCATCCTGAGATTTGAGTTTTTAAGAATTATATTTTTTAATATCCAGGTTTCTTATTTATTTTTATTCACTTTTTTATCATATCCTCTTTTTATTTTTCTTCTTTATTTATATGAACACTTTCATTTTTATGTCACTGTTCAACTCCCACTTACGAGTAAGAATATGTGATGTTTGGTTTCCTGTCCCTGTGTTAGTTTGTGGAGAATGATGGTTTCCAGTTTCATCCATGTCTCTGCAAAGGACATGAACTCAGTCTTCTTTATGGCTGCATACTATTCCATGGTGTATATGTGCCACATTTTTTCATCCAGTCTATCATGAATGGGCATTTGGGTTGCTTTTAAGTCTTTGCTATTGTAAAGAGTGCTGCAATAAACATACGTATGCATGTGTCTTTATTGTAGAATGATTTATAATCCTTTGGATATATAAGCAGTAATGGGATTGCTGGGTCAAATAGTATTTCTGGTTCTAGACCCTTGAGGAAGCACCACACTGTTTTCCACAATGGTTGAACTTATTTACGTTCCCACCAACAGTGTAAAAGTGTTTCTATTTCTCCACAGCCTTGCCAGCATCTGTTGTTTCCTGACTTTTTAATGATTGCCTTTCTAACTGGCATGAGATGGTATCTCATTGTGGTTTTGATTTACATTTCTCTAATAACCAGTGATGATGAGCTTTTTTTCATGTGTTTGTTGACCACATAAATGTCTTCTTTTGAGAAGTGTCTGTTCATATCCTTTGCCCAGTTTTTGATGGGGTTGTTTGTTTTTTTCTTGTAAATTTGTTTAAGTTCCTTGTAGATTCTGGATATTAGCCCTTTGTCACATGGATAGATTGCAAAAATTTTCTCCCATTCTGTAGGCTGCCTGTTCACTCTGATGATAGTTTCTTTTGCTGTGCAGAAGCTCTTTAGTTTAATTATATTCCATTTGTCAATTTTGGCTTTTATTCCTTTGCTTTTAGTGTTTTAGTCATAAAGTCTTTGCCCATGCCTATGTCCTGAATGGTATTGCCTAGGTTTTCTTCTAGGGTTTTTATGGTTTTAGGTTTTACATTTAAGTCTTATGTCAGTCTTGAGTTAATTTTTGTATAAGCTGTAAGGAAGGGGTCCAGTTTCAGTTTTCTGCATATGGCTAGCCAATTTTCCCAGCACCATTTATAAAATAAGGAATAATTTCCTCATTGCTTGTTTTGTCCCCATCAGCTTTGTCGAAGATCAGATGGTTGTAGATGTGTGGTGTTATTTCTGAGTCCTCTGTTCTATTCCATTGGCGTATATATCTGTTTTGGTACCAGTACCATGCTGTTTTGGTTACTGTAGCCTTGTAGTATAGTTTGAAGTCAGGTACCGTGATGCTTCCAGCTTTGTTCATTTGGCTTAGGATTGTCTTGGCTATATGGGCTCTTTTTGGTTCCATATGAAGTTTAAAGTAGTTTTCTCTAGTTCTGTGAATAAAGTCAATGGTAGTTTGATGGGAATAGCATAAATCTATAAATTACTTTGGGCAGTATGGCCATTTTCATGATATTAATTCTTCCTATCCATGAGCATGGAATGTTTTTCCATTTGTTTCTGTCCAATTTTATTTCCTTAAGCAGTGGTTTGTAGTTCTCCTTGAGGAAGTTCTTCACATCCCTTGTAAATACCTTGTATTCCTAGGTATTTTATTCTCTTTGTAGCAACTGTGAATGGGAGTTCACTCATGATTTGGTACTCTGTTTGTCTATTAATTATGTATAGGAATGCCTGTGATTTTTGCACATTGATTTTGTATCCTGAGACTTTGCCGAAGTTCCTTAACCTCTTAAGGAGATTTTGGGCTGAGATTATGGGCTTTTCTAAATGTACAATCATGTCTTCTGCAGACAGAGATAATTTGACATCCTCTCTTCCTATTTAAATACCTTTATTTCTTTCTCTTGCCTAAGCACCCTGGCCAGAATTTCCAATACTATCTTGCATAGGAGTGGTGCGAGAGGGCATCCTTGTCTTGTGCTGGTTTTCAAAGGGAATGCTTCCTGCTTTTGCCCATTCAGTGTGATATTAGCTGTGGGTTTATCATAAATAGCTCCTATTATTTTGAGATATGCTCCATCAATACCTAGTTTATTGAGTGTTTTTAGCATGAAGGGGTGTTAAATTTTATCGAAGGGATTTTCTGCATCTATTGAGATAATCATGTGGTTTTTGTCATTGGTTCTGTTTATGTGATGGATTACATTTATTGATTTGTGTATGTTGAACCAGTCTTGCATCCCAGGGATGAAGGCGACTTGATTATGGTGGATAAGCTTTCTAGTGTGCTGCTTGATTTGGTTTGCCAGTATTTTGTTGAGGATTTTCCCAACACTGTTCATCAGGAATATTGGTCTGAAATTTCTTTGTTGTTTTGTCTATGCCAGGTTTTGGTATCAGGATGATGCTGGCCTCGTAAAATGAGTTAAGGAGGAGTCCCTCTTTTTCTATTGTTTGGAATAGTTTCAGAAGGAATGGTACCAACTCTTCTTTGTACCTCTTGGAGAATTTGGCTGTCGATCCATCTGATCCTGGGCTTTTTTTCATTGGTAGGCTACTAATTACTGCCTCAATTTCAGAACTTGTTACTGGCCTACTCAGGGATTTGACTTCTTCCTGGTTTAGTCTTGGGAGGGTGTATGTGTCGAGGAATTTATCCATTTATTCTCAATTTTCTACTTTATTTGCATAAAAGTGTTTATAGTATTCTCTGATGGTAGTTTGTATTATTGTGAGATCAGTGGTGACACCCTTTTATCATTTTTTATTGTGTCTATTTGATTCTTCCCCCTTTTCTTTTTTATTAGTCTGGCTAGCAGTCTATCTAGTTTGTTAATCTTTTCAAAAAACTAGCTCCTTGATTCATTGATTTTTTGAAGGGCTTTTCGTGTCTCTGTCTCCTTCAGTTCTGCTCTGATCTTAGTTATGCCTTGTCTTCTGCTAGCTTTGGAACTTGTTTGCCTTGCTTCTCTAGTTCTTTTAATTGCGATGTTATGGTGTCAATTTTAGATCTTTCCTGCTTTCTCCTGTGGGCATTTAGTGCTATAAATTTTTCCTCTAAACACTGCTTTAGCTGTGTCCCAGAGATTCTGGTACCTTATCTTTGTTCTCATTGGTTTTAAAGAACTTATTGGCCGGGCGCGGTGGCTCAAGCCTGTAATCCCAGCACTTTGGGAGGCCGAACACGTGGTCAGGAGATCGAGACCATACTGGCTAACACGGTGAAACCCCGTCTCTACTAAAAATACAAAAAATGAGCCGGGCGTGTTGGCGGGCACCTGTAGTCCCAGCTACTAGGGAGGCTGAGGCAGGAGAATGGCGTGAGCCCGGGAGGCAGAGCTTGCAGTGAGCCGGGATTGCGCCACTGCACTCCAGCCTGGGTGACAGAGCGAGACTCCGTCTCAAAAAAAAAAAAAAAAAGAACTTATTTATTTCTGCCTTAATTTTGTTATTTACCCTGAGTTCTAATTTGATTGCACTTTGGTCTGAGAGACTGTTTGTTATGATTTCCGTTCTTTTGCATTTGATGAGGAGTGTTTTACTTCTAGTTATGTGGTCAATTTTAGAATAAGTGCTGTGTGGTGCTGAGAAGAATGTATATTCTGTTGATTTGGGGTGAAGGGTTCTGTAGTTGTCTATTAGATCAGCTTGGTCCAGACCTGAGTTCAAGTCCTGAATATCCTTGTTAATTTTCTATCTCATTGATCTGTCTAATATTGACAGTGGGATGTTAAAGTGTCCCAGTATTGTTGTGTGGGAGTCTAAGTCTCTTTGTAGGTCTCTATGAACTTGCTTTATGAATCTCAGTGCTCTTGTATTGGGTGCATATATGTTTAGGATAGCTAGCTCTTGATTGCACTGTGGTCTGAGAGACAGTTTGTTATAATTTCTGTTCTTTTACATTTGCTGAGAAGTGCTTTACTTCCAACTATGTTGTCAATTTTGGAATAGGTGTGGTGTGGTGCTGAAAACAATGTATATTCTGTTGATTTGGGGTGGAGAGTTCTGTAGATGTCTATTAGGTCCACTTGGTGTGGAGCTGAGTTCAATTCCTGGATATCTTTGTTAATTTTGTCTCGTTGATATGTCTAATGTTGACACTGGGGTGTTAAAGTCTCCCATTATTATTGTGTGGGAGTCTAATTCTCTTTGTAGGTCACTAAGAACTTGCTTTATGAATGTGGGTGCTCCTGTATTGGGTGCATACATATTTAGGAAAGTTAGCTCTTCTTGTTGAATTGATCCCTTTACCAATATGTAATGCCCTTCTTTGGCTTTTTTGATCTTTGTTGGTTTAAAGTCTGTTTTATCAGAGACTAGGATTGCAACCACTGCTTTTTTTTCTTCTTTCCATTTGCTTGGTAAATATTCCTCTATCCCTTTATTTTGAGCCTATGTGTATCTTTGCACATGAGATGGGTCTCCTGAATATAGCACACTGATGGGTCTTGACTCTTTTTCCAATTTGCCATTCTATGTCTGTTAATTGGGGTATTTAGCCCATTTACATTTAAGGTTAATATTGTTATGTGTGAATTTGATCCTGTCATCATGATGCTAGCTGGTTATTTTGCACATTAGTGCAAATATGGAGTTTCTTCATAGTGTTGTTGGTCATTATATTTTGGTGTTTTTGCAGTGGCTGGTACTAGTTTTTCCTTCCCATATTAACACTTCCTGCAGGTGCTCTTGTAAGGCAGTCCTGGTGGTGACAAAATCCTTCAGCATTTGCTTGTCTGTAAAGAATTTTATTTCTCGTTCACTTGTGAAGCTTAGTTTGGCTGGATATGAAATTCTGGGTTTAAAATTCTTTTCTGTAAGAATGTTGAATATTGGCCCCCACTATCTTCTGGCTTGTAGGGTTTCTGCAGAGAGATCTGCTCTTAGTCTGATGGGCTTCCCTTAGTAGGTAACCTGACCTTTCTCTCTAGCTGCCCTTAACATTTTTTGCTTTGTTTCAACCTTGATGAATCTGACGATTATGTGCCTTGAGGTTGCTCTTCTCATGGAGTATCTTAGTGGTATTCTCTGTATTTCCTGAATTTGAATGTTGACCTGTCTTGCTAGGTTGGGGAAGTTCTCCTGGATAATATCCTACAGTGTGTTTTCCAACTTGGGTCCATTCTCCCCATCACTTTCAGGTACACCAATCAATCATAGGTTTGGTCTTTTCATATAGTCCCATATTTCTTTTAGGCTTTGTTCATTTTATTTCATTCTTTTTTCTCTAATCTTGTCTTCATGCTTTATATCATTAAGTTGATCTTTAATCTCTGATATCCTTTCTTCCACTTCATTGATTCAGCTATTGTTACTTGTGTATGCTTCACAAAGTTCTCGTCCTGTGTTTTCCAGCTCCATCAGATCATTTATGTTCTTTTCTAAACTGCTTATTCTAGTTAGCAGCTCCTGTAACCATTTATCAAGGTTTTTAGCTTCCTTGCATTGGGTTAGAACATGCTCCTTTAGTTCAGAGGAGTTTGTTATTATCTACTTTCTGAAGCTTCCTTCTGTCAATTCGTGAAACTCATTTTTTGTCCATTTGTGGACACCTTGCTGGTGAGGAGTTGTGATCCTTTGGAGGAGAAGAGGCATTCTGGTTTTGGGAATTTTCAGCCTTTTTGCACTGGTTTTTCCTCATCTTTGTGGATTTATCTACTTTTGATCTTTGAAGCTGATGACCTTTGCATGGGGTTTTTGCATGGGCATCTTTTTTGTGGATGTTGATGTTATTGCTTTCTGTTTGTTAGTTTTTCTTCTAACAGTAAGGCTCCTCTTCTACAGGTCTGCTGGAGTTTGCTGGGGTCCACTCCAGACCCTGTTTGCCTGGGTATCACCAGCGGAGACTGCAGAGCAGCAGAGATTGCTGCCTGCTCCTTTTCTGGATGCTTTGTCCCAGAGGGACACCTGCCAAATGCCAGCCAGAGCTCTCCTGTATGAAGTGTCTGCTGACCCCTGCTGGGAGGTGTCTTCCAGTCAGGAGGCATGGGAGTCAGGGACCCACTTGAGGAAGCAGTCATTCTCTTAGCAGAGCTCGAGCACTGTGCTGGGAGATCCACTGCTCTCTTCAGAGGCAGCAGGCAGGAATGTTTAAGTCTGCTGAATCTGCACCTGCAGCTGCCCTTTCCCCCAGGTGCTCTGTCCTAGGGAGATGGGAGTTTTATCTATAAGCCCCAGACTGGGGCTGCTGCTTTTCTTTCAAGGATGCCCTGCCCAGTGAGGGGGAATCAAGAGAGGCAGTCTGGCTACATTGGCTTTGCCGTGCTGCAGTGGGTTCCACCAGTCCAAACTTCCCATCGGCTTTGTTTACACTGTGAGGGAGAAACTGCCTACTCAAGCCTCAGTAATGGCAGATGCCCCTCCCCCACCAAGCTCTAGCATTTTAGGTTGACTTCAGACTGCTGTGCTGGCAGCAAGAATTTCAAGCCAGTGGATCTTAGCTTTCTTGGCTCCATGGGAGTGGGACCTGCTGAGCAAGACCACTTGTCTCCCTGGCTTCAGCTCCCTTTCCAGGGGAGTGAACAGTTCTGTCTCACTGGGGTTTGAGGTGCCACTGGGGTATGAAAAAAAAAAACTCCTGCAGCTAGCTCATTGTCTGCCCAAATGGCAGCCCAGTTTTGTGCTTGAAACCCAGGGCCCTGGTGGTATAGGCACCCAAGGGAATCTCCTTATCTGCGGGTTGCCAAAACCATGGGAAAAGCATAGTATCTGGGCTGGATAGCACCGTCCCTCACGGCACAGTCCCTCACAGCTTCCCTTGCCTAGGGGAGGGAGTTCCCCAGCCCCTTCTGCTTCTTGGGTGAGGTGATTCCTCATCCTGCTTCTGCTCAGCCTCCGTGGGCTACACCCACTATCTAATGAGTCCCGGTGAGATGAACCGGGTACGTCAGTTGGAAATGCCAAAATCACTCGCCTTCTGCATTGGTCTCTCTGGAAGCTGCAGACTGGAGCTCTTTATGTCATTTATCTTTCTAAGCATTCTAAAATTGTTTATTTTCAAGCCTGTCAGGCACTTATATAAATTTAATCTCGTGTTAATGGGATTTTTTTTGTTTTTAATCCTATGTTTTTCTTGTTAAATTCATATTTAGATCTAACATTATTATATATTTGGAGTACAGGGAATTGCATCAATGTATGAATTTACTGTGCTATCTCATCTGATTGTCTTCTGACTATATTTCTCCTCCTTCTCCTCCTTCTCCTCCTTCTCCTCCCCCTCCTTTTTCTCTTTCTTTTGCTTACTTGTTTCTAATTCCTTACTCTTGGATAGAAAACAGTGTCTTTTAATGGTTCTTCTAGAGTCCTACTTTGTTGTGAGATTATTAATATTGAACGTTCATTTGTAGAACTAATGGGTGGCTTGGTTCAATTCTTATTAACAAATCTCTGTGGACTTTTGTCAGTATAATCCTGTCTCTTGTGAAAAGCTATAAATCCAGGAAGCTTGTTAATAATAGCTCTCAATAAGACAGCTCTCATCTTCCATTTTGCATGGACTAAGTTCCTGGTTTTTCCTTGATGACATTACTATAAAGGACGAAAACTTCACCATCACTGCCCTAAAGTCAGGAGGCCTGTGGCTTCAGCCTACAGGTTTTTGTTTCTATTAAGGTTCGGGTTTGTCAAGATATTTAGCATAACTGTACGTTTTCTGTCTTTTAGTTTAAAAACATGTTTGCTATATGTTTAGAGCAAACGAAATTATATCAATGTATGTATTATCTGTACTATCAGCAGATTATTTTTAACTGTGTTTTTCTCCTCCTTTTTTTTAGGACTTGTTTTAATTCCAGGAGGTGCACTTGGCCAGCTTCTGGGAGGTGTCATTGTTTCCACATTAGAAATGTCTTGTAAAGCCCTTATGAGATTTATAATGGTTACATCTGTGATATCACTTATACTGCTTGTGTTTATTATTTTTGTACGCTGTAATCCAGTGCAATTTGCTGGGATCAATGAAGATTATGATGGGTAAATGTAGCCTTGTATATTAGACTTTTACATCAAAATCCTATAGCATATTCCTCAGGCAATTAATAATTATCTATCCAGTAACCATTATATGTTCATATAATTATTGGAATTATTGAACACATAAAAGAAATATAAAGTACAGTTTAAACTTTCATAAGGCACAAATATAATAATGGTATCTTTTTATATGACTGTTTATGCATTCATAAGGTAATGAAGAAAAAACGCATTGAAGAGGTTTGGAACCTAGAAATAAAGTTTTGTATTAGAGTGGGTAGCAACTAAGAGACAGTACTAACTGTCTGTGCAAAGCCAGTCTTACCTTGTTTTTCTGAATTGGTTTGTCTGCCTTCTTATAGACATCAAAGAATGGAACTAAAGTTCATCCAAAGGTATGCATTGGTAATATCTCATTTAAGCTAAACATGCCAAAATTCAAAGAACTGGGCAAAGCTTGATATTAAATACTAAAGAACAAAACTGGAATTGGAAACCAAAGGACTGAACAAGTAAAATAAGAGTTTAAGACTTCTACTTTCAGCAACAATGGATTAGCTTATGGCAGATCAATCTTCCCACTGAGAATAACTAGAAAAGCTGAATACAGTTTTAAAAGATTTGGTTAAAGGAATCAAAGAGTTATTTAGGCAACTAGGAGTGTAAAGGCCAAAATCCTGGGAAAAGGCAAACCATGGAGAGGAGGGGCAACTTTTTGCAGCCACTTTTTCCCTGAGGGTATTTGCTGATTCTGGACATTGGCAAGAAGCTGAGAATTTGGGTAAAGAGTTTGGGCAAAAGCATCTAGTAAGATTACGAGAATTTTAATAGACATATGAGTCTAAATCGAAAAAAGTTAGTACATAGAAAGGCCATGGTATCAGAGAGAAGAGAGAGGTAAACAAATGATGCAACACTCTGCCGGCTTATAACTCAAGAAATTTGCTGTGTTATGAAGCTAGGAGGCTAAAATCAAGCAGAAATCCCATGAAAATCAGGGAAGAATTCCAGCCATATTGTGATGCTCTGTAGATAGGAGATAGAGTTTAGAGTGTGCTGGGTAAAGGAATCCTGGTAAATCCTTGTTCTCAATTAACATCTGTGTAAGGCTAGGACCTAGGAGCAGAAGCCTTTCTAAAGTACTATGGCCTGGCCAGGAGTTAATTTGGTCTCTTAATTGAGTTAGTGTGGTCAGCCAACAAGCTGTGTCATAGACAGATAATATGATCCAAAGCTATAAAATATAAATGATAAGTGAACTTCATATCAGTAGCAATAATTATCCAACAGAAAACAGAGAGAAAATAGAATTAATAAAAATTAACAAAATGTCAACGAATTGAACAGCTTCAGATGGCCATTGCATGTGTAACTGAAGTCCCCAAAGGAGAGCATCTGGAGAAAGAAAAATATTTCAAGATATTATGGCCAAAATTTTTCAAATTTCATATAAAAATAAACTATAAACATGTTAAAACTCAGCAAAACTTTGGTACAAGAAACATGAAAAAAATTACACCATAACACATCGTAATCAAATTATTCAAAATAAGTGATATAAAGCAAATCTTAAAATTAGCAAAAATTATGTGTATATACATATAGTTTATACATATACATATACTTTATGTATAAAGGTCCAGAGATAAGGGTAATGGTATATTTTTATCAGAAACAAATGCAGATAAGAAGACAGTGGAATAATATTTTTAAAGTCCTAAAAAAAAGCCACCTGTAATTTTATATCAAGCCAGAATATCTGTCAAAAAAATGAAGGAGAAATAATTTTAGACAAAAAAAAGTAAGTAATTTTTTTTTTTTTTGACAGAGTTTTGCTCTTTTCACCCAAGCTGGAGTACAGTGGCCCAATCTTGGCCCACTGCAACCTCCACCTTCCAGGTTCAAGTGATTCTCCCACCTTGGCCTCCTATAGCTGGGATTACAAGCATGTAACCTCCACCACACCCAGCTAATTTTTGTATTTTTATTAGAGACAGGGTTCACCATGTTGGTCAGGCTGGTCTTGAATTCCTGACCCACACTACATAGAATGTTAAAGGAAGTCTTTCAGTCAGAAATAAATGATACCAGATGTAAATATGAATCTACATAAAGGAAAGAAGAGCAATAAAAATGTTAACTATGTGGATAAATATATATATTTAAAATTATTAAGTCTCTTTGAAAATAATTATTTAAAACAAAAATATGTAATATGGGTTTACATGAAATGATATAATAGCACATGTTGGTAGACTGTGTTAAGTTAAAAATGTATACTATAAATCTTGAAGCAATCACTAAAATAACAGAGTCACAACACATAAATCAACATAGTTAAAATGAAATTATTAAAAATAGATATTTAATCCCAAATTAGGCAGAAAAAAAGGAAAAAGTGAACAAAGAGAGATAGGACAAATGGGAAACAAAAAGAGGGTAGATTTAAACCTAACCATATTAGTAATCACATTAAATGTACACAGCTGAACATCTCAGTTAAAAGGGAGATAATCTTTACTTTGAAAAAAAAAAAGAAGACCCAACTATATATGCTGTATTTTATAAATGCATTTCAAATATAGGTAGTAGTATATTAAGCAGAAAAGAATGGGAAAAGATGTATCTTATTAACAACAATCAAAAGAAAGCTGGAGTATAATACCGGATCAAGTAGTTTTGAGAGCAAACAATATTAGCAGGAATAAAGAAGATCATTACATAATGATAAAATTACCAATTCATCAGGAATATATAACAATCCTAAGTATGTATTAACTGCATGTAGAGCAAAAATTTGTACACTGCAAGGAGAAATGAAGACATTTACAGCTATAGTCAGATAATGGATAGAAGAAGACTCAACAATAAATAGAAAAAGTAGACCAAAATATCAGTGGTCAGAAGGAGATCAAAAAATTCTGGTTTGAACCATACTGCCAACTGTCCTAACTGACATTTGTAGAAATGGCCCACATAACAATACACATTGTATTCATGCGCGCATGTAATGGTTACCAAGTTAAAGCATATTTCGGGTTGCAAAACCAGTCTCAGTAAATTTTTTATATATTTTTTATTTGCATAAATTTGTGGGGTATGATTGCAATTTTGTTACATGCACAGGTGATACAAGTGGTCAAGTCAGGGCTTTTAGGGTATCTATCACCCAAATAATATACATTATACCCATTAAGTAATTTCTCATTATCTATCACCCTCTCACCTCCTTACCTTTCTGAGTCTCCATGGTCTATCATTCCACCCTCCACAATTGTGGGTACACAAGTTTTAGCTCCCACTTATGAGTGAGAACGTGTGATATTTGTCTGTCTGTGTCTGGCTTGTTTCACTTAAAATAATGACTTCCTGTTTCATCCATGTTTCCATAAAAGACATTATTTCATTTTTTCTTATGACTAAATAGTATTCAATGTGTGTGTGTATATATGTATATATAAATATTTATATATCACATTTTTTAATTCAATCATCTGTTGATGGAGATTTAGGATGATTCCATATCTTTGCTATTGTGAATATTGCTGCTATAAATAAATACAGATATCTTTTTGATATTTTATTTTTCTTTGGTTAGATACCCAATAGTGAGAGTACTAGATTGAATGGTAGTTATATTTTTTAGTTTTTGAGAAAACGTCATACTGTTTTTCATAGAAGTTGTACTAATTTACATTCCCACCAACAATGTAGAAGCATTCCCTTTTCTCCATATATTTCTAACATCTGTTATTTTTTAACTTTTTAAAAATAGTCATTCTGACTAGGGTAAGATCATACTTCATTATGGTTTGAATTTGCATTTGTTTGATGATTAATGATGTTGAGCATTTATCATATGCCTGTTGGCTATTTCTATGTTTTCTTTTGAAAAATGTCTATTTATGTCATTTGCCCCCTTTCAGTGAAATTATTTGTGGGGGTTTTTGTTTAGCTGTTTGAGTTCCTTATATATTCTGGATATTAGTCTCTGTTGGATGGATAGCTTGAAAATATTTTCTCCAAAACTGCAGGTTGTTTGTTCACTCTGTTGATTACATCTTTTGCTGTGCAAAAGCTTTTTAGTTTAATTAAGTCCCATTTGTCTATTTTTGTTTGGTTGCTGGTGCTTTTGAGGTATCAATCATGAATTATTTGCCTAGACCAATGTATGGAAGAATTTTTCCTATGTTTTCTTCTGGTATTTTTAGAGTTTGGAGAGTTATATTTAAGTCTTTAATCCATGTTGAGTGCTTTTTGTATATGGTGACAGACAGGGGTCCATTTTCATTCTCTTATATATAACAATCCAATTCCCAGCACTGTATATTGAAAAGGGTGTCCTTTCTCTAAATGTATATCCCAGTTAACTTTGTCAAAGATCAGTTGGCTGTAAATATGTGGATTTTCTTCTGGGTTTTCTGTCCTATTTCATTGATATATGGGTCTATTTTTATACCACCACAGTGCTGTTTTGGTTACTGTAGCCTTAAAATGTAATTGAAGTTAGATAATGTGATACCTCCAATTTTGTTCCTTTTGCTTAGAATTACATTTGCTATTTGGGCTTTTAGTTTGGCTTGTATATGCATTTTAGGATTTTAAAAATTCTATAAAAAATGATGCTGATATTTTGATAGGGATTTTATTGAATATGTAGATTGCTTTGGGCAGTAAAATCATTTTAACAAGATTAATTCTTCTGATCCATGAGCATGGAAAGTTTTTCCATTTGTTTGTGTCATCAACAATTACTTTCTTGTAGTTTTCTTTTCTTATAGAGATCTTTCACCTTCTTAGTTTAATATATTCCTAGGTATTTTACTTTTTTGGACCAATTGTAAACAAGCTTGCCTTATTTATTTATTTATTTATTTATTTACTTTGAGATGGAATTTCACTCTTTTTGCCCAGGCTGCAGTGCCGTGGTACAATCTCAGCTCACTGCAACCTCCACTTCCCTGGTTCAAGCAATTCTCCTGCCTCTCAGCCTGCTAAGTAGCTGGGCGTACAGGTGCATGCCGCCACGCCTGGCTATTTTTTTGTATTTTAAGTAGAGATGGGGTTTCACTGTGTTGCCCAGGCTGGTCGGAAACTCCTGAGCTCAGACAATCTGCCTGCCCTGACCTCCCAAAGTGCTAGCTTTACAGGCATGAGCCATCGTGCCTGGCCTGGCTTGTTCTCAGCTAGATTTTTATTGGTGTATAAAAATGTTACTAATTTTGTATGTTAACTTTCTACACTGAAACTTTACTGGATTCATTTGTCAAGTCTAAGATTTTTGATGGCGTCTTTAGGTTTTTCTATATCTAAGATTGTATCATCAATGATCAGGGATAATTTGACTTTCTCTTTTCCAATTTGGAAGCCTTTTATTCTCTTTCTCTTTCCTGGTTGCTCTGGCTAGGACTTCCAGTACTATTTTGAATAGGACTGCTAAAAGTGGGCAATTTTGTCTCGTTCCAATAATTGGAACAAATTATGCTGGATAGATATCTATATGCAAATGAATGAACTTTAATTCACATCTTGCACCATATAAAATAATTAGTTCAAAATGGATTATAGATGTAAATATAAAATATAAAACTCCAAAAATATAAGAGAAAATATTTTTGATCTTGCATTAGGCAAGTACCTTTTAGATGTGACACCAAACACATAATCCAGAAAAAAATGAATTGATAAATTGAAACTTGTCAGAAATTTAAAAACTACTGTTTGAAAGAATTTGTTTATGGTATAAAAAAGCAAGCCATAGAATGTGAAAAACTATTGGAAAATAATATATCTAACAAAAAAATTACTTCCAGAATATTAAAAAATAAGCAATCCAACAAAATGGGCAAATGATTTGAACAGATATTTAATAAAAAATACAGTTTGAAAATAAATATATGGAAAGATGATCAACATCATTTGTCACTAGCAAAATGCCTATTAAAACCCAAAATATGAAACTACTACACCCCTGTTAAAATGTCTAACATTTTTTTAAAAAGAGACCATACCAAGTGTTGGTGAGGAGAACAAATGAAACTCTTATACACTGCTGATGGAAATGTAAAATATCACAACAGTTCTGAAAAACCGACAATTTCTTAAAAAGTTAAGTGAACACCTACTGCATGATGCAAACATTCTATTTCTTAATATTTACCCAAAAGACATGGAAGCATGTGACCATACAAAGACCAAATTAAGACCAGCTGCATGAAAGAAGCCAAAGAAACCTGACGTATTGTATGATTCTATTTCATAAACTCTTAGGAAATTCAAACAAGTGAATAGTAACAGAAAGTATATCAGTGTATGCCAGGGAGTGGGGAAATTACAAAGGGGCACAAGGAAACTTTTGGGGTTTTTATTATTATGTTTGTTATAAGTAAACTTTTGCTTATTATGTTTGTTGGCATGATTTTGGTGATGATTTCACAAGTGTATACATATATCAAAAATTGTCAAATTTTAGTCTAAGTATGTGCAGTCTATTGTAGCTCAGACCTCAGTAAAGCTGTTAAAAAAAGAAATTATTTCAATAAGCATATTTTATGGATCTCACTGATATCTTGACATTTGCATCAATAATTATAAAACAATGGTAATATGATTACATTCAATCTTGTTTTTATAGAACAGGGCAGTTGGGAAACCTCACGGCTCCTTGCAATGAAAAATGTAGATGCTCAACTTCAATTTATTCTTCTATATGTGGAAGAGATGATATTGAATATTTTTCTCCCTGCTTTGCAGGGTGTACGTATTCTAAAGCACAAAACCAAAAAAAGGTAATTATTTTTTATAATTATTTTTTGTTATACATTTATATTTTCATTATATTATAATTATTATTTTTTATGCTTCTTCCTCTTTAGTTAAATGTTCAACTTGTAGATGCTATTAACATTTTTCTTCCAACTCTCTATAAAACCTATTTTTTCTTATTTTCCCCTTTTAAGTGTTAAAGACAAGAAAATAAATTTTTTTTTTTTGATGTGTGTTTATTTTTTGAGACAAGGTCTGATTCTGTCACCCAGGCTGGAGTGCAGTGGTGAGATCCCAGCTCACTGCAACCTCCACCTCTTGGGCTCAAGCCATCCTCCCACCTCAGCCTACAGGATAGTTGAAACTACAGGCACACACCACCACACACAGCTAATTTTTGTAATTTTTTTAGACATGGGGTTCTGCCACGCTGCCCAAGCTGGTCTGGAATGCCTAAGTTCAAGTGATCCACCTGCTTTGGCCTCACCTCCAAAACTGCTGGGATTATAGATGTGAGTCACCGTGCCTGGCAAAAATTTGTTTTATATTGCCACAATACAAAGAGCTTATGGAAATTCATTGGGAGCGAAAGAGATATCCCTACATTAAAATGTCAATGAAAAGAGTCAAACTCTGTAAAATATTTGAAGAGATTTATTCTGAGCCAGATATGAGTGACTATGGCCTGTGACACCTTGGGAGGTCCTGAGAACGTGTGCCCAAGGTGGTCACTGTGAAGCTTAGTATTATACATTTTAGGGAGGCATGAGACATCAATCAAATACATTTGAGAAATACATTGGTTTGATCCAGAAAGGCGGGACAATTTGAAGACGGGAGGGGAGGGTGGTAGTTGGGGTAGGGTTTTGGGGTGGGGCTTCCAGGCTATAGGTAAATTTAAACATTTTCTGGTTGACAATTGGTTGAGTTTGTCTAAAGACTTGGGATCAATAGAAAGGAAATGTCCAGGTTAAGAAAAAAGATTGTGGAGACCAAGGTTCTTTTGAAGTGTCATAGTGGCTGCCCTTAGAGACAACAGATGACAAAAGTTTCCTATTCCGACATTTTAAAAGGTGCTAGACTCTCAGTTAACCTCTTCAGGATTGGCAAGGCCCGGAAGAAGTGTTACGTTATTTGCTATGTTGACAGAGATTCTTTACAGATGCACATTTCCCCCCACAAAGGACTGCTTTTGCAGGGCCATTTCAAAATATGGCAAAGAAACATGTTTTGAGGTAAAATATTTTGATTTTCTTCTTTGTCGCCTAATGTTATGCCAGAGTCAGATTGGAAAGTTAGTCACGATATATAGGGTTAAATAAAACCCATCTGATGAGAATTTATGGTTTGAAGGGCATGACTCCCCAGATCCCTTAGATAGGAGTTTGGGCAAGATTAAAAAAAAAAAATCAGAGCTTAGTCCTCAATAACACATCTATGGGGCCAGGTGTAGTGGCTCATGCCTATAATCCCAGCACTTTGGGAGGCCTAAGAGGGTGGATCACTTGAGCTCAGGAGTTTGGGACCAGCCTGGGCAACATGGCAAAACCTTGTCTCTACAAAACATACAAAAATTAACTGTGCATGGTGATTCATGACTATAGTCCCAGGTACTTGGGAGGCTGAGGTGGGAGGATTGCCTGAGCCTGGGAGGTCAAGGCTACGATGAGTCATGATTGTGCCACTGCACTCCAGCCTGGGTGACAGAGTGAGAACATATCTCATAAAAACAAACAACAACAAAACACACATACACACACACACACACACATATATATATATATTACATCATCCCAACTTTATTGTTTTAAAGCAATGGAGAACTCTTATCTACCTCTTGCCATAGCAAAGTTGAACAAAACAGCCTGAGAGAACCTTCCCCTGTATAGTTTGTCTTAGCTCTGTGCTACTTAACAGCAGCACCCAATCCCCTGAAACTTTGACCCACAATCTTTTCCACACCTAGAGACTGATGAATACTATCCTTTTGGTCACCTTTCGCTTAGTTTTTCCTTCTACTGAAGAATCCAAAGTGCTTACTCTCTACCTTTTTGCTGTTTCTCTCTTTCTGCTCCACATTAATTTAGATGTGGAAATTAGTCCTTCTATGGTTTATCAGAAGTCACCCTAACTTGTATGCTTTTGTTAGTACAGCCAGGAAAGTGAGAGAGTTAGTTAGAGTTTCACAGGGCAATAACATATGTGACTTGAATATATGTTATTTTTGTTTGTCCTTTGGCATTTATGTAAATTGAGGCTATTTAAAAATTCCCTTATGTGCTCATCTGTGGGGCCATTACCATCAGAATCCCTTATTTCTCTGGGCTTTCTGCCACCCTGCTAACACATTTTCTTCTTCTGTCATGAAGAACAGTTGACCACTCTACCACTTGTTGAGGTTAAATTTTAATATCCCAAGTTGCATAAATAAGCTTTTAGCTAAATGATGGACTATCTATTCCAACTTTCACCTTTTAAATAGCATAGAAGTATGGATCCATTCTTTGAAAATTCTGTTTCTCCTTCCTTGCTCTGGCTAGTCTTCGTGAATGGGAGAGAACAGCAAAGAGGTGTGGTGCCCTTTCTGGGCTGCCTATGGCCACCCATGGACAAATCAGCATGCACTACCTCCCCTCTGAGGTCCATAAAAGCCCTGGGATCAGCCAGAGCAGAGCAGAGGATGGAGCAATGAACGATGACCAGCTACAGAGAGGAGCTACCCTCTCTGCTTAGAGCTGCAGACATGGGCATGACCAGTTGCAGAGAGGAGCAACCCTCTCAAGGGACTCCTCTCTGCTGAGAGCTGAACACTGGACAGGATGGCCTGCCTACAGAGAGGAACGGCCCACAGCAGTTCTCCTCTGAGCTGTTGTAACACTCAGTAAAGCTCCTCTCCTTCTTGTTAACCTTCCACTTGTCTGCCTACCTCATTCTTCCTGGACACAGGATAAGAACTTGGGCAAAGGCGCATTAGCCACAGAGATTTCCAGCCTCCAAAGTGACATCCCAAAGATCCTGTAACACCACTTCATCTCCTTCATTTTATTTTGCTATAAGTAAATTATTTTTAAATGCTCACTATGTCATCACAGTATACAGTAAAACTGTTTGACCTTAATGTTTTGATTCCGTGGAATATTCAAGAGCTAAACAGGCCATGAAGGATATAGCTCTAACCCCTGCTTCCTTTTCTTCTAGGGAATCTCTTTTAGAGACTTTATTTCATGAAACTGTTCATAGTTTTTTTTTATTTCCCTAAGGAGTAATTAATTCATGAGGAACAACAGTGATAGAAATAATCCACAAAATAGTCACTCAAACTGTGTGATAACATTTGATACTTAATGAAAACTGAAAGAAGAATAAAATCGATATGAAAGAAATTGCTTAATAGGACAATTAGCCTTGCTAGAAAAAATGGCTTTGATAGAAAACTTACAAAGTAGAAACTATTAGTAAAATGTGATATGGATGGAACCGATTAATGGATAGAATAAGCATCAATTTCAAATGGGAAAAGATCGATACCAATAAAAATAATTTTAACAAAATAAAAATTAAAATAAGATACACTACACAAAAAATGATCAAGTACCTATATGCTGTTAATGGAATCCCCTTTGAAAAATATTTTCTCAATAAAAATATGTCAAGTATGAAAATATTCTGATTAAATGTTCCTATTCAAAATATGATCAGGGCCAATATAAGTTAGAATTAGATGTTCTTCGATGAAACTTATGCAAAAGTTTGTGAGAGGAGTAGTAGGAAATACTATACCTTTAATGATTTTTAGGTTTCTCTAGAAAAGTACGGCTCTACTAAAACTGAAAATAGATATCTGCTATTGATATTGATAATATTCCTGAGCAGCTTTTCTTCATTGAGAACCACATGTATTCTTATTCATGCTTCCAAAGATCTTCACATTTCTTTATATAGATATTAAATAAATCTTGGTTTTTTTTGTGATCTCCCCAAGACTGATTCCTTTCAGCAGCTGATATAGTTTTCATTATAAAATAGCAATATGGAATATTCTTCCAGAGGTTCAACAGAAACTTCATTCTGTTTATCTCTGAAGAGGAAAGTAAATCACATCCAAAGGATTAAGGATTACAAGAAGCAAGGCTTCAGGTTTTCATTCAGCTTAAATATCATTGAAATATTTTAATTTTATTTACTGACCTCCTATCTTTGTGTTATTTTTAATATGTATTTTTATATGTTTTAAATGAAATATGCTATTATAATTTGGCTTTTGTACAGTCGATATTGACTTATATTTACCCTTTTCCTTGCATTTTTATTCTTTCATATGAGATTATTTTTCTTCTGCCTGAAGAACCTTATTTCACCCTCATTTTGAAAACTGTTTTCACTGGGTATGGAATTTTAGATTGGCGGTGATTCTCCCCCACTCCTCATTCCCCCCACCACCAACATTTAAAAGATACCGTATGTTGCCTTCTGTTTCTGGATGCTTTAGGATTTTCTTTTTGTTTTTGGTTATCAGAAGTTTTACTTTGATGTATATAGATGTGGCTTTGATTATGTTTATTTTGCTTGGGTTTCACAGAGTATCTTGAGTCTGTGGATTCATGTCTATCAGTTGAAAAATTCTTAGCTATTAACCTCTGTCTCTCTTTCCTGTATTTTTGGGAACTATATATTAGTTTATTATTGCTACATAACAAATTACAGTAGCCCCTGCATCCATAATTTAAATGACCTGCAATCAACTGTGGTCTGAAATTATTAAGATATTTTGGGAGACACAGAAAGAGAGAGAGAATCTTCACATAACTTTTATTACAGTATTGCTATAATTGTTCTATTTTATTAATAGTTATTGTTAATCTCTTACTGTGACTAATTTATAAATGAAACTTTATTATAGGTATGTATGTATAGGAAAAAAAGAGTAGATATAGGGTTCAGTTTTATTCATGGTTTCAGACATTCAGGGATCTTGGAATGTATTTCCCATGGATAAGGGGGGATTATTGTACCACAGTTTTAGTGGTTTTGAAAAACACTAATTTATTAGCTCTCAATTCTAAGGTCAGCAATCCAGACATGCCATGCATGACTGGGTCCTCTGCTCCAAGTCTCACAGGCTGAAATCAGAGAAATGGCTGAGTTCTGCTCCTTTCTGGAGGGCCTTAGAAAGAATTCACTTCTAAGTTTGTTCAGGTTATTGAACAAATTTTGTTCGTTTGGGTTAAAAAAACAAGGCTCTAATTTTTTTGCTAGCTGTATGCTGGAGGCCAGTATTAGCTTTCACAGGCCACCCACATTCTTTCAAATATGACTCCCTCCGTCTTCAGTGTTAGCAACAGAGAATCTCCCTTACGTTGCATATTTTATATCTCTGATTTCAAGAGGAGCCCAGTACATTTTAAGCCTCACCTAATTAGATCAGGTTTATCCAAGATAGTCTTTCTTTCTTAAAGTAAACTATGCCATAGAATATAATTGAGTAAAACCGATTGATGCAGGCAGATGAGCTTCCAAATTGGGGCTTAGCCCGGGAAGGTTCTTGGCCTTGCCCAGGTAAGAATTCAAGGGCATCATTCAGGGTTGGTATTACACAGCAACTTTTATTGAAGCACTGGTATACAGTAGCAGCAGAGAGGCACTGCTCCTTGTGCAGCAGTACCCAATAGGCAATGTGCCCACAGTAACAGCTCAGAGGCCGGTCTGCAGGTATATATATATCCACTTTCATTACATGCAAATTAAGGGGCAGATTATACAGAAATTTCTTGAAAAAGGTGGGGGGTAACGGGTTATTGGGTCATTGCCATGGAAAGGGGTGGTAACTCCTATTGTTGCCATGGCAATGGCAAGCTGACATGGCACACTGGTGGACATGTCTTATGGAAAGCTGCTTCACCCTGTCCCTGTTTTAGCTAGTCTTCCATTTGGTCCAATGTTTGAGCCCCCAACTACAGAGCTGAGTCATGCCTTTTACTTCCTTATCAACTTACAGTCCTAGGGATTATGAAGGATATACACAACAGAGGGAGAGAATCTTGGGTGCTGTTTTGGAATTCTGCTTAACCCAGACTACAAATAGTCATTTCTACTTCTGTTCCATAATCTTTTGCTACTTTTTCTCTTTTGTATCCCCTTTCATCTGTTTATTTAAATATAGATAGTTTCTGTTCATCTATCTTCCAGTTACTAAGCCTCTATTCTGCAGTGTCTGCTCTGTTGTTAAACCCATTTTCTGAGGTTCTAATTTCACTTGTATTTTTTAGTTCTAGTATTAATGGCTTTTTTAGAATACAAATCTCTGGTGAAATTCTACATAATTTAAGCTATGTGATTCATTTGTCTCCTGTACTTTCTGGAACACATTAATCATAACTATTTTAACATTCTTACTATTAACTCTGCTATCCAGTTCACCTATGAATCTACTTATATTGTTTATTTTTCTCTAATTTTAAGCCAAATTTTCTGGTCACTTTGTATGGCTTATAATGTTGTATTAAATTCTGAACACTGTTTATGAAAAAGATCTAATATAATTGTATAATTGTCTATTTCTCTTTTTGTGTTGTGTATTAATGTGTAGGGTCTGTCATATGCCTACATATTAATATTTGTCACATCTTTTTGATGAACTATTCATTTATCTTTCTAAAATGTCTCTTTTCATCTCTGATAATAATATTCTTTGTCTTGAAGTGTATTTTGCATGATATTAAATCATTATTATAGCATTATTTTGCTATTTTTATGGTGTATTTTATTTCTATCCTTTTGTTTTCCACCTGTCTTTATGTTTAGACTGTCTGTCTCCTGTAGCCAGCATAAAGTATGGGTTTACCTTTTCTCCAATCTGTTATTCTGTCTTTTAATTGGAGTTCCAAAATTATTTACATTTAATAGAGTTATCAATATGGCTGAGTTTAGATCTACCTGCCCATTTTATTATTGGAATTGAATACACTTTGCTATTTCATTTTAGTGTACCTTGACTTTTTGTTTTATCTCTTTGAATTGATTTTTAATTGAATGGCTCTTAGATTATATAACATTTCACAGTCTATTTAGAATTAATATCATAGCACATAGTGTAATATAAAACTCACCATATAGTTATAAAACTCACCATATATGTACCTTTACTTTTCCCCAGTAACATTTATGTTGCAGTTGTAACATGTCTTATAGCTATACATATATTCAAATTTGTGATAGATAATATTATGACTTGTTTAAAAAATAATCATACTTAAAATAGCATATGAAAATAATATAGTCTTATATTTACTCAGAAATTTAATATTCATCATTCATGAAGACGTGAGTTTCACTCAGCATCATTTACCTTAAGTTTGAAGAACTTATTTTGGCATTTCTTGTAAAGCAGGTAGGCTGGTGACATCCTTTTAGTATTCTTTCAACTTAAAATATCTTTGTCTTGCCTTCATTCCTGAAGGATATTTTCACTAGACATTGAATTCTGGGGTGATCATTATTTTCTTTCAACACTGTAAATATGGTGCTTCTCTGTCTTCCAGCATCCATGGTTTCTGATGATATATCTATGGTGATTCAAATAATTGATTTACTTGTATATAGTATATATTGTTTAATCTAGCTATTTTCAGTATTTCTTTTTTTTTAATTTTGCTTTTCATTAGTGTGATGGTTTGGTTTTCTTTGAGTTTATCCTGTTTGAAATTCACTGAACTTCTTGAATCCATAAATTTATATTTTCACCAAATCTGAGTAGTTTTCAGCAATTTTCAATTTAAATGCCTTTTTCTGCCCCAATATTTTTCTCTTCTCCTTCACAATTCAGCTGCTTTTCTTTCATTTAGATTTCTACAGGTAGATACTTTTTGCATATTTTAACCAGAGTTTTTATTTGTAATCAGTTGGAGGATGAGATTTGGAGGACTTAAATCATGTGAGAAAAGGTACTCTCACTAATTATTTTAAATGCTGTAAAATTGTATAACAAATAATAATACAATAAATATTTTGGCTTTTAAATTCATGTTGCCATGTTGGAGAATTCTGTGAGATACCTCCAGTGTATGGAGGTATGTGTATTTTCTTTTTATTTAGGCACAATTTTCATATGTTTTGAATTAAAGTTGTGGCTGTTTTATTGTTTCATCAAATGTAGAACTATTACTTCTCTCTTTTCATCCCTGCTCCTTGGCTTAATTTTTGCGATGCCAGTTGAGTAGTTGCCTCTTTATAGGTAATAGAGCACAGGTATACATTCTCTAGTGTTCTCCCACAAAACTTGAATTTTTTATGCCTCTATTAGTCTAACATTTTATACTAACATTTTGTACATAAATCCATTATAGTGATACAAAGTTTATGAAAATAACATTTCACTCTAAAATTAAAACATAGATAAAAACAACACAGAGATAATCTCTTCTCTTTTTAATTTGATAAATTAAAAAATGTTGATAGTTCAAATTAACATATAATCTTATATGTTTCTGGTGTTATAAACTTTTAAAATATATTCTTTTTTTTTTCTTTTTGAGATGGAGTCTCGCTCCATCACCCAGGCTGGAGTATAGTGGTGCAGCAGTGGCATGATCTTGGCTCACGGCAAGCTCTGCCTCCACGGTTCATGGCATTCTCCTGCCTCAGCCTCCCAAGTAGCTGGGACGACAGGTGCCTGCCACCACACCTGGCTAATTTTTTATATTTTTAGTAGAGATGGGGTTTCACCATGTTAGCCAGGATGGTCTCGATCTCCTGACCTTGTGATCTGCCTGCCTCAGTGTCCTAAAGTGCTGGGATTACAGGCATGAGCCACCGCACCCAGCCTAAAATGTATTCTTAAGCAATTTGGGAATACATATTAAACAACCTTTAAAATGCTGATGTTCTTAGATGCAGTATTTTCAGTAGTGAGTCTCAATTCCAAGAAAATAAAATAGATATTGTACATCTAAGTAATATTTTAAAACTCAGAAGGGAATAAATTGGCAAGTTATAGGAATGAGTTTATGTAAATGGTGTTGTATGTACTTGAAAGAATAATATGAACTTTTCAGAGATGACTAGTCAAAAAATAAGAAAAATAAAAAGTAGAAAAATAATTAGAAAAAATAAGTAGAAAAATAGGAAAAAAGTATATGTATAACATAAAATTCAATTAAAAAGCTTGATTATACGCTGTGCTTGTTAGGAAATTTGTCTCTGGTTCACCGTTATTTGCAGTATCTAGATTACTGCCTGTTTCTTTGCAGATGCTTAATAAATATTTGTCAGATGAATAATCATTAAAAGGTTACTTTAAATTTACACCTTTTTTGGATAAAGTAGTAGTTTTTCATGTTAAATAATTCAAATAGTTTAAGCTGTACTGTTAAATATGCCTCCTTTCTATCACAGGCCATTGATACCTTGTGCTTATATTCAGAAGCAACAAATTTTACCATCTATTTTTATGCATCATTATAGAAATACACATGTTAAAGCATATAGAGTCTTTTCTATACAAATGGGAGCATATTATACATATTTTATGCACTTTGTTCTTTTAACATGATATCTTAGAAAATGAAAAAAAATACTTTAAGATAATAGCCATCTTTGGGGACTTGACTATTTTTACTTTTTTCATTTTTCTATATCTTAAAAATATTTTCAGTGGTCATGAATTATTTTTATAATGAAAAGTAATTAAGTTTAAGTTAGCACTGTACTTTCATTACCATTACGATGCTCTCGTAACTGTGTAGAGACTAATCGTGTCCTCTCAGCTGAGACAGTACATTTGGGTAAGAAAAATACTCCTGTTCAAGGCTCACAAGCTTTTATCCAAAATTCTTGCATTCAAATATCTCAATTGTTGGATTTTAAAAAGAAATATAGTACATATTCATTGTATATCATATTCCACACTCAGCAGAGCAGCAACTCTAATCAAACATTGATATTTCTATGCCAACACTTGTGATATTCTCATTTAGAGAGATAAATGAAAACATTAAATAGCTTTACATTGTTCTAGGTCATATTTTTTCATCAATTAAGCTACAAAGAAAACTCTTTGGTTTTCAGAGTTCTCTGGACTTGAAAATTGTGTGTAGAGGACTGTGGGTCTATATTAGTAACTTAGAAACTAACATTATATAGTAATTAACAGTGGCTTGCAAGCCATTTGCAAAAGTTGATATTTTATAAATTTTATCATGGTGTTCCAATTTAAATGAGGAAAAAGTCATTGAAATGTAATGTCATTGTGATGGTATTAACAGGTGGGATCATTAAGAGGTGATTAGGCCATGAAGACTTTGCCCTCATCAAGAGATTAATGTTATTATTGCAGGAGCGGGTTTGTTATTGTGATTGTGGGTTGCTATAAAAACAGTTTGGCCCTCTCTTGTGCTCCTGTTCTCTTACCATTTTGCCTTTTGCCATGAGATGATGCAGCACAAAGGCCCTCACTAGATGCCACCACTTTCATATTAGACTTGCCAGCCTTCAGAATTATGAGAAATAAATTACTCAGTCTGTGGCATTCTGTTATAGCAACACAAAGTGAGTTAAGACACTCATTAGTACTTTTAGACCATTTTCCCTTTACTTTTTCCCAATTCTCCATCACTGAAACTTACTTCAGCAGGCATTACTTCTACTATCCTTTTTATTACAGTCATTTTCAGACTCAAGAATTCTTCCTTCCATTCCTTGAGGATTTTAGGCCCTGGTTCACTGGCATTCTTTCTAATACAGTGGTTAGTAATCTTGAAATTCATCTTGAGGCTCTTTCTAATACTCTAACCCTATAATTCCTTGACATATTCTTTCCTGGTAATCTTGTTTCCACCCCACCTCATGCAATGTCCTTCTATGGTCATACCCTAGGCCTTTACAATAACTTTACTCATTTCATGATCTCAATTTCAAATATTCTACTATTGACCTACAACTTCCTTTCTTTCAGCTCACTTTCTCTAGTACATGGACTCCTTAGTTCTTCAACCCTTTTAGAGCCCAATATCTTCTGATTCCATAATCTGTTCATGAACCCTTTGTTTTATTTTTTATTTCTCCTTTTAGCCATACAAGATGGCTAAAATGTTGTATGGCCTACAACTATTTGTTGTGCTAAATATCTTTTGTCTGTCCTCCAGATTCATTTTTTACCTTTCTCTACCCTCCTCAATATCCCAGAAGATTGAATTATAGGATGAAAGCTCCTTTGCCCTCTGGCTTTGGACTGGGTTAAGATGATAAGGAGTCCTAATAGGAAATCAGGAAGACAGGGAAAACAAGTGAAATCATGGTGTTTATTTTCTTGATTCTTTCCCTGAGCTGTGGATGACTGACTGCCTCTCTTGACTAAAAGTCATAGTTTCTCTTAGGAAGTCCTTCCCCATATGACCTTTTCTTTCTGGTGACCATTTTCACTCTAGAGTCCTTCAGCAAATCCTTTCAAACCTATTTTCAAAGTAAACACTGAATTTGGCCATTTTCATTTTCTCTGATTACCACCCTGGCCTCTCAAGCACTATTGTTTTGTACTTTATTTTATACACTTTTAACTGTTTTAACTGCTTTTACCCTTGCCTACATATTTCAAAAGTCTCAATATAGCAATCACAATGATCTTTTAAAATATGTCATTTATATATCCATCCAATGACTTCACATCACTAGAAATAATAACCAAAGTTCTTTACATTGCTCTTGCAATTGCCACCCAATAACTGTATAATCCTCCCTTTTCCTACCACCCTGATTTTGTTTTCTCTTAGTAGCCTTCATGTTCATTCTGATCCAGCCTATTCTTTTCTTGTTTTTCTTTCAACTTTTCAAACAAGCTCTACCACAAGGCTTTTCAATTACTGTTCCTTTTTTTTACTTGAAACATATTTCTTTTAGATAACCATGTGGTCCACTCACTTGCCTTTTTCAGATCTCAGCTCATCATGGAAACATTGTCTGATCATATTAAGTATTGTCCTATAGCCCCCCCCAATATTCCCTGTACTTTTCCTTGTTTTATTATTTTCTCAATAGCACTTGTCATTAAATACTCAAGTTCCTTTTTTCTTAAACGTCCTGTCTCCCCGAATAGAAAGTTTTCTACATGGAACAGTGGTTTCTATAGAATTGTTTACTGTGTTTTCCCAAAACCTAGACTGATGATTGGCATATAGGCACTCAAAAAAATATTTGGTGGAATGAAGGAATTGATATGTGGATATTTGGGTATTTATATTATTTAACATATTTATTAACCTCTCAGCAACTTCACCCACTAAACTGACATAAATTTGTCTGAATTATAATTTTCTGAATCACTCAGATTCAAGTTATGTTTAATTTCTCTTATTTTTTCACTAGCAAAATCTAATTCAATATTTCTTTCAAAATTTCACAATTTCAAAATTTATTGTATTGTTCTTTTCTTATTATTATTTTGTAGTTTAGAATATTTCCAATAAAGTAATAAATTGCGAACTGGTCTCTGCATGTTTAAACTCTGTTTAATTCTCCTTAGAAAATGTCACCAATTCATCTGCCTTAAATTATCCACCCTACAACCACAACTCCAAATTCTCATTGGCTTTCCATTCAGGGCTAAAGTATGAATTCCATTGGCTCTAGACACTTTTGCCTTTGTGCTCTCTTTTCTTCACTAAAAAATTAATAATGATAAAGAAATTATTTTATCTACACCACATTGGTGTGAACAAAATACAATCCAAGCTGGATTCATCATTATATATTCATTTATATAATTTATTATTTTACTAATTTTTTTCTTTGATTTTAAAATGCTTTAAAATTAAAATATTTTATGTGGTCCTGAATATGTTACAGATTCTAGGTATTGTGTCTGTTGTCCCAAATGGATAGCAGCCCTGTCATTATTACATACAAAATAAAGTCTTTTTAGTATGGTTTCAAAGCCTGTCCCAATTGGGTAACTGTCCATATTTTAAATCTCAGCTAAAGTTTCATTTTTTCATTACATTATTTTTAATTTCCCTCAATTTATATATCTAACAATTTGTTATGAATTTGAACATAAATATTTTGAAGAAAATTTCTTAAATTAACAGAACTCTTCCTAAGTAATTATAATTACACACACACACACACACACACACACACGCACAGATTTTTTTGCCATGTAAAATACCTTGGATTTATCATTAATGTTTAATTTCTAAATAATACATAGCAGACTTCATATAAAGATATTTTGAAATAAAGCTAATGTGTCTCCTTGCGGTTATTGATTTAATTTTTATTTTATGATAAGAACTTTTGTTTATGACTATTTTTCTGAAAGACTGTTTCCTGTCTTCAATACTCACAGATGTACTACAGTTGTTCTTGCATTAAAGAAGGATTAATAACTGCAGATGCAGAAGGTGATTTTATTGATGCCAGACCTGGGAAATGTGATGCAAAGTGCTATAAATTACCTTTGTTCATTGCTTTTATCTTCTCTACGCTTACATTTTCTGGTTTTTCTGGTGTACCAATCATCTTGGCCATCATGCGGTATGTATATATTATTCATTATTATTGTTTATTTAATATATAAGAAAAGTAATTTTGGAAAGATTTTAGAATGTTGTAGCAAATAATTTACTCTGTGTTTCATGGTAGCAAATGCAGAGGGAAAGTTGTTAAATTGTCACAATTCATGTGTATAATTAGTTCTCTTTTAGCTAGTTTATTTGCATAGAGTATGTAAAAATCACATTGTTTAACTTAAAACAATATATTTACCCAATTTAACACACATAGAAACGTTATAAATATAGGAAAAAATATTAACTTTGACACAGATTTGATTATAATGTTGACTCATTATAATTGGTTATAGGAATTTATTAACTATTTACATCCATATTGCTTAATTTGACTATGAGAAAGCATGAGTGTCATCAACAAAGGAGCATAATAACTTTTAGAATTTCATAATATAATTATTATTATTCTAAACAAAATCAACATTTATTATTTATGTGTTCTTCCTAAATATATGAAATCCATTTAATATTCATTTGTATCATAGTGCAGAATAATTTTTTTGTTATTTTCAATTTTTTTTTTTTCAAGACGCTAACAAAAAACTTTAAGGCATGCAAAGCCTGCATAGGCTGACCAGGAAACAAAGAGAGGAGAATGGTAATTTCTATGTGAGTTGATTTGGAAGTATTGTAAGATCTATTCCATAAAATGAGTTACAAGGATAAATGATTTCTCATAATACAAGCAGGTAGGGGACAAGACATTAGCAGGAAAAGTGAGCAGTGAAAGTGAAGCCAAAAAATGTGTGAAATATCCTGGCAAAAAGTTTGCTATCACAGGATAGCATGATGATGAATGAGACAAAGAGATCTGAGCTAGGTAAGGGCCCAATTCACATTAACATGACCTTCTTTGCCATGTTAACGTGAATGTTGTTATTCTGTGTACAGACCTGGGAACCACTGAAAACTGCAAACCTCAGGAGTGAAAGTGATCAGATGGCATTTTAGATAGAATGCTTTGCAAAGACTGTGAAAGATGGAGCTGAGGGGAAAACCTGGAGAAAAAGGAAAACACTTAGAATTTAGTAGTGGTGGCCAGGCACAGTGGCTCATGCCTATAATCCCAGCACTTTGGGAGGCTGTTGTGGATGGATCACTTGAGGTCAGGAATTCGAGATCAGCCTGGCCAACATGGTGAAACCTGTCTCTACTAAAAATACAAAAATTAGCCAGGTGGGGTGATGAGGGCCTGTAATCCCAGCTACTCGGAAGGCTGAGGCAGGAGAATTGCTTGAACTCAGGGCGGAGGCTGCGATGAGCCAAGATTCATGCCACTGCATTCCAGCCTGTGTGCCAGAGTGAGACTCTGAAAAAAAATAGGGGGGTGGAGCCAAGATGGCCAAATAGGAACAGCTCCAGTCTACAGCTCCCAGCATGAGCGATGCAGAAGATGGGTGATTTCTGCCTTTACAACTGAGGTACCGGGTTCATCTCACTGGGGAGTGTCAGCCAGTGGGTGCAAGACAGTGGGTGCAGTGCACTGAGCATGAGCCGAAGCAGGAAGAGGCATCACCTCACCCGGGATGCACAAGGGGTCAGGGAATTCACTTTCCTAGTCAAAGAAATGGGTGACAGATGGCACGTGGAAAATTGGGTCACTCCCACCCTAATACTGTGCTTTTCCAATGGTCTTAGCAAACGGCACACCAGGAGATTATATCCTGCACCTGGTTCAGAGGGTCCTATGCCCACGGAGCCTCGCTCATTGCTAGCACAGCAGTCTGAGATCAAACGGCAAGGTGGCAGCGAGGCTGGGGGAGGGGTGCCTACCATTGCCAAGGCTTGAGTAGGTAAACAAAGCGGCAGGGAAGCTCGAACTGGGTGGAGCCCACCACAGCTCAAGGAGGCCTGCCTGCCTCTGTAGACTCCACTTCTGGGGACAGGGCATAGCCAAACAAAAGGCAGCAGAAAACTCTGCAGACTTAAATGTCCCTGTCTGACAGCTTTGAAGAGAGTGGTGGTTCTCCCAGCACACAGCTGGAGATCTGAGAACAGACAGACTGCCTCCTCAAGTGGGTCCCTGACCCCCGAGTAGCCTAACTGGGAGACATCCCCCAGTAGGGGCGGACTGACACCTCACACGGCCGGGTACTCCTCTGAGACAAAACTTCCAGAGGAATGATCAGGCAGCAACATTTGCCGTTCACCAATATTCGCTGTTCTGCAGCCTCCACTGCTGATACCCAGGCAAACAGGGTCTGGAGTGGAACTCTGGCAAACTCCAACAGACCTGCAGCTGAGGGTCCTGACTGTTAGAAGGAAAACTACAAACACAAAGGACATCTACACCAAAACCCCATCTGTACGTCATCATCATCAAAGACCAAAGGTAGATAAAACCACAAAGATGGGGAAAAAACAGAGTAGAAAAACTGGAAACTCTAAAAATCAGAGCGCCTCTCCTCCTCCAAAGGAACGCAGCTCCACACCAGCAATGGAACAAAGCTGGACAGAGAATGACTGTGACAACATGAGAGAAGAAGGCTTCAGATGATCAAACTACTCCGAGCTAAAGGAGGAAGTTCAAACCCATGGCAAGGAAGTTAAAAACCTTGAAAAAAAATTAGACTAATGGCTAACTAGAATAACCAAGGCAGAGAAGTCCTTAAAGGACCTGATGGAGCTGAAAACCAAGGCACGAGAACTACATGACAAAAGCACAAGCCTCAGTAGCCGATTCGATCAACTGGAAGAAAGGGTATCAGTGATGGAAGTTGAATGAATGAAATGAAGCAAGAAGATAAGTTCAGAGAAAACAGAATAAAAAGAACAAATCCTCCAAGAAGTATGGGACTATGTGAAAAGACCAAATTACATCTGATTGGTGTACCTGAAAGTGACAGGGAGAATGTAACCAAGTTGGAAAACACTCTGCAGGATATTATCCAGGAAAACTTCCCCAATCTAGCAAGGCAGGCCAACATTCAAATTCAGGAAATGCAGAGAACACCACAAAGATAATCCTCGAGAAGAGCAACCCCAAGACACATAATTCTCAGATTCACCAAAGTTGAAATGAAGGAAAAAATGTTAAGGGCAGCCAGAGAGAAAGGTCGGGTTACCCACAAAGGGAAGCCCATCAGACTAACAGCTGATCTCTCAGCAGAAACTCTACAAGCCAGAAGAGAGTGGGGGCCGATATTCAACATTCTTAAAGAAAAGAATTTTCAATCCAGAATTTCATATCCAGCCAAACTAAGCTTCATAAGTGAAGGAGAAATAAAATCCTTTACAGACAAGCAAATGCTGAGATACTTTGTCACCACGAGGCCTGCCCTAAAAAAGCTCCTGAAAGAAGCACTAAACATGGAAAGGAACAACCAGTACCAGCCACTGCAAAAACATGCCAAATTGTAAAGACCATCGAGGCTAGGAAGAAACTGCATCAACTAACGAGCAAAATAACCAGCTAACATCATAATGTCAGGATCAAATTCACACATAACAATATTAACCTTAAATGTAAATGGGCTAAATGCTCCAATTAAAAGACACACACTGGCACATTGGATAAAGAGTCAAGACCTATCAGTGTGCTGTATTCAGGGAACCCATCTCACGTGCAGACACACATAGGCTCAAAATAAAGCGGTGGAGGAAGATCTACCAAGCAAATGGAAAACAAAAAAAAGCAGGGGTTGCAATCCTAGTCTCTGATAAAAGAGACTTTAAACCAACAAAGATCAAAAGAGACAAAGAAGGCCATTACATAATGATAAAGGGATCGATTCAACAGGAAGAGCTAACTATCCTAAATATATATGCACCCAATACAGGAGCACCCAGATTCATAAAACAAGTCCTTAGAGACCTACAAACAGACTTAGACTCCCACACAATAAAAATGAGAGACTTTAACACCTCACTGTCAACATTAGACAGATCAATGAGACAGAAAGTTAACAAGGATATCCAGGAATTGAACTCAGTTCTGCACCAAGCGGACCTAATAGACATCTACAGAGCACTCCACCACAAATCAACAGAATATACATTCTTTTCAGCACCACACCACACCTATTCCAAAATTGACCACATAGTTGGAACTAAAGCACTCCTCAGCAAATGTAAAAGAACAGAAATTATAACAAACTGTCTCTCAGACCACAGTGCAATCAAACTAGAACTCAGGATTAAGAAACTCACTCAAAACCGCTCAACTACATGGAAACTGAACAACCTGCTCCTGAATGACTATTCAGTACATAATGAAATGAAGGCAGAAATAAAGATGTTCTTTGAAACCAATGAGAACAAAGACATGACATACCAGAATCTCTGGGACACATTCAAAGCAGTGTGTAGAGGGAAATTTATAGCACTAAATGCCCACAAGAGAAAGCAGGAAAGATCTAAAATTGATATCCTAACATCACAATTAAAAGAACTAGAAAAGCAAGAGCAAACACATTCAAAAGCTAGCAGAAGGCAAGAAATAATTAAGATCAGAGCAGAACTGAAGGAAATAGAGACACAAAAAACTCTTCAAAAAATCAATGAATCCATGAGCTGGTTTTTTGAAAAGATCAACAAAACTGATAGACCACTAGCAAGAATAATAAAGAAGAAAAGAGAGAAGAATAAAATAGACACAATAAAAAATGGTAAAGGGGATATCACCACCGATCCCGCAGAAATACAAACTACCGTCAGAGAATACTATAAACACCTCTATGCAAATAAACTAGAAAATCTAGAAGAAATGGATAAATTCCTCAACACATACACCCTCCCAAGACTAAACAAAGAAGAAGTTGAATCTCCGAATAAACCAATAACAGGTTCTGAAATTGAGGCAATAATTAATACCTTACCAACCAAAAAAAGTCCAGGACCAGATGGATTCACAGCCAAATTCTACCAGAGGTACAAAGAGGAGCTGGTACCATTCCTTCTGAAACTATTCCAGTCAATAGAAAAAGAGGGAATCCTCCCTAACTCATTTTATGAGGCCAGCATCATCCTGCTACCAAAGCTTGGCAGAGACACAACAAAAAAAGAGAATTTTAGACCAATATCCCTGATGAACTTCGATGCAAAAATCCTCAGTAAAATACTGGCAAACCGAATCCAGCAGCACATCAAAACGCTTATCCACCATGATCAAGTGGGCTTCATCACTGGGATGCAAGGCTGGTTCAACATACGAAATTCAATAAACGTAATCCAGCATACAAACAGAACCAACGACAAAAACCACATGATTATCTCAATAGATGCAGAAAAGGCCTTTGACAATATTCAATAACCCTTCATGCTAAAAACTCTCAATAAATTAGGTATTGATGGGATGTATCTCAAAATAATAAGAGCTATCTATGACAAAACCCACAGCCAATAGCATACTGAATGGGCAAAAACTGGAAGCATTCCCTTTGAAAACTGGCACAAGACAGGGATGCCCTCTCTCACCACTCCTATTCAACATAGTGTTGGATGTTCTGGCCAGAGCAATCAGGCAGGAGAAAGAAATAAAGGGTATTCAGTTAGGAAAAGAGGAAGTCAAATTGTCCCTGTTTGCAGATAACATGATTGTATATCTAAAAATCCCCATCATCTCAGCCCAAAATCTCCTTAAGCTGATAAGCAACTTCAGCAAAGTCTCAGGATACAAAATCAATGTGCAAAAATCACAAGGATTCTTATACGCCAATAACAGACAAACAGAGAGCCAAATCATGAGTGAACTCCCATTCACAATTGCTTCAAAGACAATAAAATACCCAGGAATCCAACTTACAAGGGATGTGAAGGACCTCTTCAAGGAGAACTACAAACCACTGCTCAATGAAATAAAAGAGGATACAAAGAAGTGGAAGAACATTCCATGCTCATGGGTAGGAAGAATCAATATCGTGAAAATGGCCATACTGCCCAAGGTAATTTATAGATTCAAGGCCATCCCCATCAAGCTACCAATAACTTTCTTCACAGAACTGGAAAAAACTACTTTTGAGTTCATATGGAACCAAAAAAGAGCCTGCATTGCCAAGTCAATCCTAAGCCAAAAGAACAAAGCTGGAGGCCTCTCACTACCTGACTTCAAACTATACTACAAGCCTGCAGTAACCAAAACAGCATGGTACTGGTACCAAAACAGAGATACAGACCAATGGAACAGAACAGAGCCCTCAGAAATAATGCCACATATCTACAACCATCTGATCTTTGACAAACCTGACAAAAAAAAGCAGTGGGGAAATGATTCCCTATTTAATAAATGGTGCTGGGAAAACTGGCTAGCCATATGTAGAAAGCTGAAACTGGATCCCTTCCTTACACCTTATACAAGAATTAATTCAAGATGGACTAAAGATTTAAATGTTAGACCTAAAACCATAAAAACCCTAGAAGAAAACCTAGGCAATACCATTCAGGACATAGGCATGGGCAAGGACTTCATGTCTAAAACACCAAAAGCAATGGCAACAAACGCCAAAATGGACAAATGGGATCTAATTAAACTAAAGAGCTCCTGCACAGCAAAAGAAACTATCATCAGAGTGAACAGGCAACCTACAGAATGGGAGAAAATTTTTGCAATCTAGTCATCTGACAATGGGCTAATATCCAGAATCTACAATGAACTCAAACAGATTTACAAGAAAAAAACAAACAACCCCATCAACAAGTGGGCAAAGGACATGAACAGACACTTTTCAAAAGAAGACATTTATGCAGCCAAAAGACACACGAAAAAATGCTCATCATCACTGGCCGTCAGAGAAATGCAAATCAAAACCACAACGAGATACCGTCTCACACCAGTTACAA
>NW_026652281.1:46207399-46218875 GCF_009828535.3 Hylobates moloch
GTTTATTGACTGCTTTCACTTTTAATGGGAAATAGTATTTCCTGGCTTTTTCATATGTCTTCCAACATATGATTGCATTCCAGGCCTTTTGTGTAATAGAGTAATACAGACTGAAATAAATATGTACCTTCAGAAAGGGACATTTTCCTTCTTCTGTTATTCTACCTAAGTGGAGGGTAAGTTAATTAAATTTCTGACTCAACTGCTGGCTAGTTTGCAGCTTTAGTTTGATTTGGTTCCCTACTGGCTTCAAAATTTTGAGGGGTAAGTGATTAGACCTTTGTCTTATAGTAGTGCTTTAGATGTGAACAATGGCAAAATTGTGTAGACCTGCCTGTGCTTCACAGCTAGGCTACATATCTTTGAGTGTCCTGACCCTCTTGGCTTTTGGTATCCAGCATATGTCTTGCTACTTGTTTGAAAGCTTTGCTGTCTTCAACTTTGTCACTTCAGCCCTGTTAGACCAAATGAATCTTTGTTCTTCAGCATCATCTTTTACCAGAGTAAAGGTTTGTATCTTAGCACCTTGCCCCCATCCAATATAGAAAATAACCGCAGAGAAAAAGCTGTTGCAAAAGTTGGATCACCTCCACTTAAGTTCTGCTCTGCCTTGGATATTAATCTATCTCTTCCTCATTTCTTCATCAGCTCTATCAAGTCTTTAAACAGAAGATTTTAATCTAGCTTTTCCTATCATTTTCAGATAATTTGCCTGCTGCAATAATTCCCTTTTTCTTGGAAGCATTACTGGCTTGTTGTTCAAAATTGCTCAATTTTTCTTCACAAGCTATACCCTCAAGAGAATAATTTACTATAATTTCTTATTTACTGTGTTACAATTGTTTAATGTTACAACTATGTCAGATATAACTACCATTTAAAAATGGTATTTTTCCCTGTAAAATGTTTAAAATGTTATTGTATCATTATAAATGGCATAGAATCATTAATGTTTCCTTTTTATCTTGAAACCATTATGTCAGATAATTGATATTGTGACTGTAAAATATTTTACACCTAGAGAGGCCAAGGAGAGATGATCGCTTGAGGCCAGGAGTTCAAGACCAGCCTGGGCAACCTAGCAAGATCCCATTTCTAAAAAATTAGCCAGGTGTGGTGTCACCACCTGTAGTCCCAGCTACTCAGGAGGCTGAGGCCAGAGAATCACTTGAGCCCAGCAGTTCAGGTTGCAGTAAGCTATGATAGCGGCACCCCTGCCTGAGCAATAAAGGGAGGTCCTGTTTCAAGAAAAAGAAAAAAAGGCCAAGCATGGTGGTGGCTCATGTCTGTAATCCCAGCACTTTGGGATTTGAAGGCAGGGAGATCGCCTGAGCGCACGAGTTTAAGAGAGCACCCTGGGCAACATGGCAAAACCCCGTCTCTACAAAAACTATAAAAATTAGACAGGTGTGGTGGCACATGCTGAAGTGGGAGGATCGCTTGAGCCGGGAAGGTCAAGGCTGCAGTAAGCCAAGATCATGCCACTTGGTGACACGTGGATGTCAGAGGGGATGACAGGGTGAGACCCTGTCTCAAAAGAAAAAAAAAGAATTAATTAAAAAAATTGGAAAAGAATTAATTAAATATTGCATCCAATATTCAAGTACATTTGTATAATGCTTGTAATGTTGTAATGTATTAACTTTCTGCAACTTAAAACATGAAAATGAAAAAACCTACATGATTAATTAACTTTTCTGTAATATTTGTTTTATTTGAAAAATGATGAATATTTCAAAAAGAACAAAGCTGCATGAAATGACTTAGCTCTAGTTCCTATTGATAGCTAAGTTTTGAAAGTCAGAATTTATACTTTATGTTTCAGAATTAACACATTCTATGAGGTAATACCACACCTTGCACTTGGGAAGGGGGTAATATGTCTAAGAAATCTAAAACATAAACATTTAAAAATCTCCTTTAAGTAACTTAATATAATTTTATGGCATTAATTGCATTCTAAAATTGGGGAATTTATACCTTTATAGGTGAAATATGCTTACCTTTCTTTGGTAAATAGCATTTTTGCCTACATTTTTGTTCTAAATACATGGACATATCTGATCATTGCATTTTTTAAATTTAGGTTTTCTTTGCAAACTGTGCACTATCATCTTCACTACTATTGCATTTTTCATATACAAACACCGTCTAAATGAGAACACTGACATCCCAGATGTAACTGTGAAGAATCCAAAAGTTAAGAAAAAAGAAGAAACTAACTTTTAATGGATCATCATTGTGTAAGAATTACACATTGTCAATCTATCAATGAAATATTAATATTAATAAAATTTAAAATAATAGTAATGTAATTACATGTTTAACAAATAAATATGCTTCATATAATTCTGTATATTTTATTATATTTTGAGTGCAAATATAATAATATAGTCTGTGTTTAAAATTTTTAAAAATATAAAATACACATTTAATACTTTCAATAAAAGATAATACTTTGATTGAAAGAGATTGAGTGAAAATAGGAAAATATACCTAGGTTAATTTTGACTGAAGTGATATCCCATTAGTTGTTGGCCTTTGCTATTTGGAATCAATTAGTTTCCCTTTTTAGTTTATTCTTAGTACTTTTGATTTGGGCAGTAGATATTTATTACTCCATTTTTCTAAATAAAAGTATATTTGCCACTTAAGTTCATATAATTAAAGTTATATTTATTTTCCAAAAAGGACTATTTTAAACCTTTTAAAAATTAACATTTTATTTATCTATGATTTGACATACAGAAGTTTCCTCAGAAAATTTCTTTGGTTAATTGACCAGTTTACAATAAATATTTTCATGTTTCTTTAATCTTAGTAAACATGAAATTCAATATAATCATATACTTCTACCTGTTTTTTTTTTACCTTTTTACGTTTTTTTTTTTTTTACCTTCACTTGGATTTTATTGATAAAGACTAACCGATAATCTGAGTTGAAACCCACTTTTGTGCTTGCTTTCACACTTCATTTTATAATTAATCATAATTATTTAATGTGAAGAAATATTTAAATGTAGAAAATGTGTCAACTATTTATAGACTTTTTAAGCTAAAATGCATTTGTATAGAGATTTTATTATAATTTTTTATACATTATTGTACATCAATCGAAATTATATTTTCCAAATATTGTATAAAAATCAGATTGTTGTGAAACAAAGTTCTCTACAATATTTCTTTGTTCTCTTGGGAGAAGTGATAATAGCTGACAAAATTTCTCCTCTGTTATTAACATTAGTCAATGACCATATGTGGATGGGTAGACATTGCCCTATTCATGGTCGTGGCTAGCAGAAGAAAATATGAAGCAGGGAATATTCATATCTTACTACACAGCTTTATTTTCTGCTGTACATTTTATTTCAACATGCATTTCAAAAACTTATAAACTAGTCTTCATGTAAAACTCTACTTGATTGCTTGACTCTTCTCTGTTTGAACCAGCAGGATTGCAGATCATTTGAGGATCAGAGTGTGAAAATGAGTTTCTCTTTTAAAGATTCTCCAAGATTTGTTTCTGTGCCCAACTTTCAGAAGAGGAAAATCACACATGATGTTTACATAAGTAGCAAAAATATATTTATGGTGATCTGCATTTTCATAATAAAGTGCCCTGTTGTGAAACATTTCTGATAAAGTTTTTAATGTATGCAGAATTTTTAGGATTTACTGGGAGAATTAAAGTTTAATAATTTTAGATTATTTACATTTCTTCTTAATATTTTGCTGTCTAGAAATATTAAAAATTATACAACTAGGAAATAAAGTAAAATAATAACATTCAAAGCCACTTTGAACATGCTTGCATGGTGTGTTTGTGGGGTGTTTGTGTGTGTGTGTGTGTGTGTGTGCGTGTATAGATCCATATTACCTGTTTATGTTTCTCTTGCTTTCTTTTTTTTTTTCAGAAAATAAATCAGTGATGGCATAATAAAAATTATAGGTTGGGAAGTACTGTTGAAACTTTAAATTTAAATATAGATTTTTGCTATAACAGAGTATGTGTTTCTGTATCACAAACTAATTATGGAGGATTGATAAACAAGGAAGTAATGTAAATATAACTCAGAAGTTCTATAGGTTAATTCCAATTTAATACATCTTTAAATAATCAGGGGAAGTTTTTCACTATTATAGAGAAGATCTTAGCAATAAAGTAAATCTTAAAAAATGCTAAAAATCCCACAGAAGTGCCTTCCTTTGGAGTCAGTTTTGAATGAGTTAATGCCATCAAGGATCGTTATAATTTTGAGAGTATTAATGTATCTAAGGATACTGTAAGTGCAGGTGAAGAAGCTACAAAGATACTTCTAAATGTTGGAATTCTAACCTTGATGAAACTGGCCTCTTTTTGGAGTTCATATCCTCAAGGACCTACATTTTAAAGGAGGAAGGTGAGCCCCAGCATTTAATCCTACAAAGGACTGACTATGGTGGTGGGTAAAAATGCTAGTGGTGGTTTAACTGTGCTAAGATGTGTTAAGATTCTGATTGTTTTTGTTAGAGCTCTGGTTACAAAGTTGAATATTTTTGAATGGTTTAACCTTACAATAATTTCTCCATAAGCCTACTCAGTCCTGGTGCTTAATTTTGCCTAAAGGGACACTGTAAGTGAATGCATATGGAAATGCCCATATTTTAAAATTGATGATAATTTATTTGTGCTTCTCAAGTTGCACTTGTTTTGAGTTCTTAAAATGATTGCTATAAAAATCTCAGGTTCTTACTCTTTTTCTTTTCTGGATTCTTTTTTTATACAGATTGAAATTTTACTGCTTATGACATCTAGCAGTTAATCTAATGCTAAATGTAGTCTAGAAATGCAATATGTAGCTAGGAAAGTGTCAATTTGGGGTTTATTAATTAATTAATCCGTTTTCAGCACTAAAAAGAGTTTACTCCCATTTTTATATTTATTTTGTTATTTCAGTCCGGCAGACACAGAGAAGTAAAGGTGTGTTCAATTTAATATTTTTTAAAAGCACTCTTCATATTTTTAACATTGTCTAATATAATATTTTATTTGGGTATCATATATAGCACAATATGGGTTTTCAAACTCTAATGTGAGACTCCTTTCTGAGGGTCTGAATATCTGCTGTTGAAAGTGCTGGTGATGAATTTATTAATGTATTGTTTACTTGATATAGGAGGTTTCTATGAGCTATAAACATTAATTGTAGTCCTTCCCTGTTGATTACATATATATATATACACATACATATATATACATATATATACACATACATATATACATATATATACACACATACGTATATATGTATATACATATATATACATATATATATACAGACATATGTGTATATATATATATACACACATATATATACACCTTTTATTTTAAGTTCGGGGTACATGTGCAGGTTTGTAATATAGGTAAGTTGCATGTCATGAGAGTTTGCTCTACAGATTATTTTGTCACCCAGGTAATAAGCATAGTAACCAATAGGTAGTTTTTCCATCTTCACCCTCCTCTCCCCCTCCCCCTTCAAGTAGGCCCTGATGTCTGTTTCTCCCCTCTTTGTGTTCATGTGTTCTCATAATTTAGCTTCCACTTGTGAAAATACGTATTTGGTTTTCTGTTCCTGTGTTAGTTAGCTTAAGATAATGGCCTCCAGCTCCATCCATGTTGCTGCAAAGGAAATGATCTCATTCTTTTTATGGCTGTGTAGTATTTTACGGTGTATATGTACCACATTTTCTTCATCCAGTCTACTATTGATGGGCATTCAGGTTGATTTCATATCTTTGTTATTGTGAATAGGGCTGCAATGCACATCTCTATCCATGTGTTGTTATGGCAGGATGAATTATATTCCTTTGGATATATACCCAATAATGACATCACTGGGTCACATGGTAATTCTGTTTGAAGTTCTTTGGGAAATTGCCACATTGCTTTCCACAATGGCAGAACTAATTTACATTCCTACCAGCAGTGTATAAGCATTTCTTTTTCTTCACAACCTTGTCAGCATCTATTATTTTTGGCCTTTTTATAATTTCCATTCTTACTGGTATGAGATGGTATCTCACTGTGGTTTTGATTTGCATTTCTCTAATGACAATAGTGTTGAAATTTTAATATTTGCAAGCTATGCATCTGACAAGAGTCTAATATCCAGAATATATAACAAACTTAAACAAATTTACAAGCAAGAAACAAATAACCCCACTAAAAACTGGGCAAAGGACATAACATATTTTAATCAAACCCAACCTCTAATTCAGTCAGCTATTTTCCAACTTGAAAATCCTAGATTAAAAAAAAAAGAAAACTTAAACTTGTTTCTATCTAAATGCAAGACATAACACAAATAAGTTGAATTTTAGAAGAATTATTTGAAAAGAAATCTCTAGTATTTTGTATTTACAGTCATTGGCTGCATAATGACGTTTCAGTTAATGACAGATTGCATATAGAAAGGTGGTTTATCCTTATACAATCCATAAGACTATAATGGGCCAATGATAGAATGTCATAGTGCAACACATTACTCATGTGTTTGTGGTGATGCTGTTGTTAATAAATCCACTGTGCTGCCAGTCATATAAAAGTATAGCACATACAATTATTGTATATACAATATATAATATTTGATAATAAAAATGATAAATGACTATGTTACTGGTTTATGTATTTACAATACCATACTATAATTTTTATTGTTATTTTTAGAGTACTCCTTCTACCCATAAAAAAGTTTACTTTAAAACAATATGCCCCTTCACGTCATGATGCATGAGCAGCACCTTCCTGATTGCCTTATTTTCTCTTGTGCTTGATTGAATCTTGTGTTGTTTTGTTCAAGATGGCCTCTAAGCACACAAAATCCACAGCTTATATGGTCTGTAAGGGGCTACAAGTGATTGGAGAGCATGCACAATGACAATATACTCTAGTTTGTGTAAGTACTCTATGATATTTGCACACCAACAAAATCGCTAACAATGCATTTCTCAAAATGAACATATCCCCGTTGTTAAGTGGAACATATCCCCAGTGTTAAGTGACACATGACTATTTGTTCAAATAAAAATTCACTTATGTTTTCAGTTATGTGTTAGCACAGCATACATTTTTCTAATAGGTACTGTTCTGTTATTCTTCCAGAGTAGAATATTGGATTTATAAAAAGGTAAAATTTTGGTATACCTCCTTATATAGTCATATGTCAACTCAAACTGGGGATACATTTTGAGAAATGTTGTGCAAGCATCATAGAGTGTACTTATACAAACCTAGATGGCATAGCTTAGGTTATACCAACCTAGGCTGTATGGTATTTAAAGGAATATTTAAAGGAACAGTAAGAATATGGCATATAAAATTTAAAAAATCATACCCTTGTATAGAATAATTACCACGAATACAGTTTGCAGGACTGGAAATTGCTCTGGATAAATCAGAGAGTGACTGCTGAGTGAATGTGAAGGCCTAGGACATTACATTACTGTAGACTTTATAAGCACTGTACATTTAGGCTACACTGAATTTATAAAAGATATTTTTCTTCAATAGTAAATTAATCTTAGCTCAATGTAACCTTTTTACTTTATAAAATTTAAAATTTTAAAAAATGTATTGACTTTTGTAATAGTTTAAAACAAAATGAATATTCTCAGGGAATTAAGAAAAACAACAAAAATTCCTTCTTTATAACCTTATTGTATAAGCTTTTTCCTGTTTTTAAAATTTTTTATTTTTTTTTACTTTTGAAACTTTTATGTTAAAAAGTAAGACACAAAAATTCACATTAGTCTAGTCCTTTACAGGGTCAGGATCATTGATATCACTCTCTTCCACCATCACAACTTGTCCCACTGGAAGGTCTTCAGGGGCGATGACAGGCATAGAGTTGTCATCTTTTATGATAATGATGCCTTTTTCTGGAATAACTTCTGAGGGACCTGCCTGAGGCTTTTCTTGAGAAAATAGCACTTTTTTCAGAAATATGTCCATGATGGTTTGCTTGGTTTATTTTTTTCTTTTCTTTTCTCTCTTTCTTTCTCTTTCCCCTTCCCTTCCCTTCTCTCTCTTTCTGTCTTTTTTTCTCTCTTTTTCTTTCTCTTTCTTTTCTTTCTTTCTTTTTTTTTGACAAAGTTTCACTCTCTCATCCAGGATGGGGTGCAATGGAGGGATCTCAGCTCACTGCAACCTCCACCTACCAGGTTCAAGCGGTTCTCCTGTTTCAGCCTCCAGAGTAGCCGGGATTACAGGCATGCATCACCAAGCCTGAAGGGGTTTTGCCATGTTGGCCAGTCTGATCTTGAACTGCTGATCTCACAGGATCCACCCATCTTGGCCTCCCAAAGTGCTGGTATTAAAAGCATGAGCCACTGCGCCCAGCCTGTTTATTTTTTTCATGATAAATTTGCTTTTAAGCAAATAATGAACCATGAATTTTGTTCTCTGTTAATGAAAAACTTTCGGTGTTGGGGTCCATGTTTTCAAGCTTTTTAAGGAGCCTATTGAGTTCTGCAAAAGCTTCTGCTAAACCTTTCACTATTAATTTTCCGGGGGAAATTTTTCAGCTACATTATAATCTTGTAGGACCACCATCTTAGGTTTTCATTATTAGCTAAAATGTCATTGTGCAGTGCATAACTGTATTACATATATTATAATCTAAATAGCTTAAGAATAAAACTATTTACCCAAATGTAAGGAAATATAAATATCTTAAAGCTATCAATTCAATCTTTCTTAAAAGTATTTTTGTCTTTTTCTATAGAAGTATTATATTTTGAGAAGGAAAGATTTGTCTGCAATCTTTTTTCCTTGTGTTCAAATAATATTTAAAAACTTTGACAAATGGAGAAATTACTCATATGATAATAAATATGCAGGGAAAGATCATATACTTACTGTTATGTAAACCTATAGTCACAATACTCATCTGTGAATTGGGGCATTCAGTCCATTGCACCTTGAGGAAAACTTTAGGATTGTTTGTATTTCTCTATTTCTTGATTTAGCTATACACAATGCCCATACACACAAATATAAGATTTATTTTTTGAAAATGTTCAATTATTGGAATATTCACCATTTGTTTTCTTTGTTTTTGCTAACTCCTATTATGCAAATTCTACATCATTTGCCTGTGTATTCTATCATTTTATATCTAATTCTTTTTCACTTTATTTCTGATTCAGTTGCTCACTTTTTGATTTCTTCCATTTGATTATCAGCTTGATTTCTAGACATCTCTTCTTACCTTTGCTTCCTCCATGTTCATCTTTTTTCCTTTTCTATGATGGTTTTGTTTTCCCCCTAAATTTTCTCAGTTCCATAATTCCATCTTCTCTTGATATTTTACAATTGCTCCTCTTAATTATTATATTTATTATTTTTAGTCCTCTTAAAGAGGCAATTGTTTTAACATCCTATTTCTTAAACTAACATGTTTTTCATTTGTTCTATTAGTACATTTTACTGCTGTTTCCTGCATTTCTTATTATATTACTGATTCTCTGAGTTGAGTTTCAATTGATTACTTGCAGGAAGTTCCTTTAAGGGAGAGATCAGAATAGCATTCTAAGTTTTATAAGCTCTCTTTCAAAACTTACACAGGCTGCTTCCTGCTAACATGGTCACTCTGTTTGATTCAAAGTATAGACAGTTCCTGACTATCAATAGTTTGACTTAAAATTTTTTGACTTTACCATGATGTGAAAGTGATATGCATTCAGTACAAACCATACCATAAGTACCACAATTCTGTTTTTCATGTTCAGTGTGGTATTCAATAAATTACATAAAATATTCAATACTTTATTATAAAATAGGCCTGTGTTAGATGACTATTCCCAACTGGAGGTTAATGTAAGTGCTTTGAGCACATTTAAGGCAGCCTAGACTTGGCTATAATGTTTGATAGGTCAAGTGCAGTAAATGCATTTTTGATTTACAATATTTTTGAATTATGATGGGTTTTTCAAGACATAATCCCATGGTAAGTTGAGGACTATCTGTATATTCCTATTTTCTCTCCTTTAGTGAATCAAATTGGGTATAAATGTATTTTCATATATATTCATTTTACTTCAACTTGAGTCTATAACTTTCAAGGTATGCATATTTTGCTTGTAGTTCATGAGGCCTCGTTCTGCAGGCGATGCCACCATGTCTCTTTGCTTTTCTTTCCATGAAGTTTTTGCCTGATCTGTGCCCTATCTTGAATAGGTCCTCAACAATGTCATCTATATAATTGTAATTACACACACACACACACACACACACACACACTCAGTCACACACATATATGTATGTATGTATGCTTTCAACCATTGTTCCTGGCTGATAACTTCCATATATTTTGTTACAGCAAAAAGATTGTCTCTCTGTGACCTTCTCCTAACCTCCTTTCACTTGCCCAGTAGGCAAGACTATACTCTGACAGTGGGTCATAAGACCTTCATCCCAGAGAGGGTCCTGTCCCACACCCTAGAGGAGGGAATGCTGCACAGAAAGACCCAGAAGAATCTGAACAGACAGGCCTTGCTGGGATTAGATTATACCCTTTTTGTCCAATCACATTTAGACATGGTTATCAATCATGCCTATCCAATGAAGTTTTCCTCAAAGTTACAAAAGGACAGGGTTCAGGGGGCTTTCAGATAGTGAAATGTGTGGAGGTTCTTGGAGAGTGGTGTGCTCAGGAAGAACATGGAAGCTCTATGCCCCTTCGCACATGCCTCACCCTATATGTCTCTTCATCTATACATATCTTTTGTAATGTGCCTTATAATACACTCTTAAATGTGTTTTCCTGAGTTTTGTGAGCTGCTCTAGCAAACTAATCAACTCAAAGAGGGGGTTGTGGAAACTCCAATTTGGAGCCTGTTGGTTAGAAGTTCCAGAGGCCCAGTCATGTGACTGGTGTCTGAAACGGGGACAGTTTTTGGGACAGAGCTCTCAACTTGTGGGATTTGACACTGATACGGTTTGGCTCTGTGCCCCCACCCAAATCTCATCTTGAATTTTACTCCATAATTCCCACGTGTTGTAGGAGGTACCCGGTTGGAGATAATTTGAATCATGGGGGCACTTTCTCCCATACTATTCTTGTGGTAGTGAATAAGTCTCACAAGATCTGATGGTTTTATCGGGGGTTTCCACATTTGCAGTCCTCTAATTTTCTCTTGCCATCGCAATGTAAGAAGTGCCTTTTACCTCCTGCCATGATTCTGATGCCTCCCCAGCCATATGGAACTGTAAGTTCAATTAAACCTTTTTTTCTTCCCAGTCTCAGGTATGTCTTTTTTTTTTATTATTATACTTTATGTTTTAGGGTACATGTGCACAATGTGCAGGTTTGTTACATATGTATCCATGTGCCGTGTTGTTTTGCTGCACCCATTAACTCGTCATTTAGCATTAGGTATATCTCCTAATGCTGTCCCTCCCCCCTCCCCCCACCCCACAACAGTCCCCGGAGTGTGA
>NW_026652281.1:46228875-46322359 GCF_009828535.3 Hylobates moloch
TGCCGCAATAAACATACATGTGCATGTGTCTTTATAGCAGCATGATTTATAGTCCTTTGGGTATATACCCAGTAATGGGATGGCTGGGTCAAATGGTATTTCTAGTTCTAGATCCCCGAGGAATCGCCACACTGACTTCCACAATGGTTGAACTAGTTTACAGTCCCACCAACAGTGTAAAAGTGTTCCTATTTCTCCACATCTTCTCCAGCACCTGTTGTTTCCTGACTTTTTAATGATGGCCATTCTAACTGGTGTGAGATGGTATCTCATTTATTGAGATGGTACCTAGTTTATTGAGCGTTTCTAGCATGAAGAGCTGTTGAATTTTGTCAAAGGTTTTTTCTGCATCTATTGAGATAATCATGTGGTTTTTGTCATTGGTTCTGTTTATGCGATGGATTACATTTATTGATTTGTGTATGTCGAACCAGCCTTGCATTGCAGGGATGAAGCCAGCTTGATCATGGTGGATAAGGTTTTTAATGTGCTGCTGGATTTGGTGTGCCAGTACTTTATTGAGGATTTCCACATCGATGTTCATCAGGGATATTGGTCTAAAATTATCTCTTTTGTTGTTGCATCTCTGTCAGGCTTTGGTATCAGGATGATGCTGGCCTCCTAAAATGAGTTAGGGAGGATTCTCTCTTTTTCTATTGATTGGAATAGTTTCAGAAAGAAGGGTACCAGCTCCTCTTTGTACCTCTGGTAGCTTTCAGCAGTGAATCTGTCTGGTCCTGGATTTTTTTGGTTGGTAGGCTATTGCTTATGGCTTCCATTTCAGAGCCTGTTATTGGTCTATTCAGAGATTCAACTTCTTCCTGGTTTAGTGTTGGGAGGGTGTGTGTGTCCAGGAATTTATCCATTTCTTCTAGATTTTCTGGTTTATTTGCATAGAGGTGTTTATAGTATTCTCTGATGGTAGTTTGTATTTCTGTCGGATCAGTGGTGATATCCCCTTTATCATTTTTTATTATGTCTATTTGATTCTTTTCTATTTTCTTCTTTATTAGTCTTGCTAGCATTCTATCAGTTTTGTTGATCTTTTCAAAAAACCAGCTCCTGGATTCATTGATTTTTTTGAAGGTTTTTTTTTTGTCTCTATCTCCTTCAGTTCTGCTTTGATCTTAGTTATTTCTTGCCTTTAGCTAGCTTTTGAATGTGTTTGCTCTTGCTTCTCTACTTCTTTTAATTGTGATGTTAGGGTGTCAATTTTAGATCTTTCCTGCTTTCTCTTGTGGGCATTTAGTGCTATAAATTTCCCTCTACACACTGCTTTAAATATGTCCCAGAGATTCTGGTACATTGTGTCTTTTTTCTCTTTAGTTTCAAAGGACATCTTTATTTCTGCCTTCATTTCATTATTTACCCAGTGGTCATTCAGGAGCAGGTTGTTCAGTTGCCATGTAGTTGAGCGGTTTTAAGTGAGTTTCTTAACCCTGCATTCTAATTTCATTGCACTGTGGTCTGAGAGACAGGTTGTTGTGATTTATGTTCTTCTACATTTGCTGAGGAGTGTTTTACTTCTAACTATTCATCAATTTTGGAATAAGTGCGATGTGGTGCTGAGAAGAATGTATACTCTGTTGATTTGTGGTGGAGAGTTCTGTAGATGTCTATTAGGTGCAGAGCTGAGTTCTAGTCCTGGATATCGTTGTTAACCTTCTGTCTCGTTGATCTCTCTAATATTGACAATGGGGTGTTAAAGTCTCCCCTTCTTATTGTGTGGGAGTCTAAGTCTCTTTTTAGGTCTCTAAGGACTTGCATTATGAATCTAGATGCTCCTGTATTGGGTGCATACATATTTAGGATAGTTAGCTCTTCTTATTGAATTGATCCCTTTACCATTATGTAATGGCCTTCTTTGTCTCTTTTGATCTTTGTTGGTTTAAAGTCTGTTTTATCAGAGACTAGGATTGCAACCCCTGCTTTTCTTTTTTTGGGCTTTCCATTTGCTTGGTAGATCTTCCTCCATCCCTTTATTTCGAGCCTATGTGTGTCTCTGCAGTGAGATGGGTCTCCTAAATATAGCACACGGATGGCTCTTGACTCTTTATCCAATTTGCCAGTCTGTGTCTTTTAGTTGGGGCATTTAGGCCATTTACATATAAGGTTAATATTGTTATGTGTGAATTTGATCCTGACATTATGATGTTAGCTGATTATTTTGCCCATTCGTTGATGGAGTTTCTTCCAAGCATCGATGGTCTTTACAATTTGACATGTTTTTGCAGCGGCTGGTACCGGTTGTTCCTTTCCGTATTTAGTGCTTTCTTCAGGAGCTCTTGTAAGGGAAGCATGGTGATGACAAAATCTCTCAGTATTTGCTTGTCTGTAAAGGATTTTATTTCTCCTTCACTTATGAAGCTTAGTTTGGCTGGATATAAAATTCCGGGTTGAAAATTCTTTTCTTTAAGAATGTTGAATATTGGCTCCCACTCTCTTCTGGCTCATAGAGTTTTTGCAGAGAGATCTGCTGTTAGTCTGATGGGCTTCCCTTTGTGGGTAACCTGACCTTTCTCTCTGGCTGCCCTTAACATTTTTTCCTTCATTTTAACCTTGGTGAATCTGACAATTTTGTGTCTTGGGGTTGCTCTTCTTGAGGAGTATCTTTGTGGTGTTCTCCATCTTTCCTGAATTTGAATGTTGGCCTGCCTTGCTAGGTTGGGGAAATTCTCCTGGATAATATCTGAAGAGTGTTTTCCAATTTGGTTCAATTCTCCCTGTCACTTTCAGGTACACCAATCAGATGTAGATTTGGTCTTTTCCCATAGTGCCATGCTTCTTGGAGGCTTTGTTTGTTTCTTTGTACTCTTTTTTCTCTAAACTTCTCCTCTTGCTTTATTTCACTAATTTGATCTTCAATCATTGATATCCTTTCTTCCAGTTGATCAAATTGGCTACTGGAGCTTGTGCATGCATGACATAATTCTTGTGCCATGCTTTTCAGCTCCATCAGGTCATTTAAGATCTTCTCTACACTGTTTATTCTAGTTAGCCATTCATCTAATCTTTTTTCAAGGTTTTTACCTACCTTGCAGTGGGTTCGAACATCTTCCTTTAGCTCAGAGAAGTTTGTTATTACTAACCTTCTGAAGCCTACTTCTGTCAAATTGTCAAAGTCATTTTTCATCCAGCTTTGTTCTGTTGCTGGCAATGAGCTGTGATCCTTCGGAGGAGAAGAAACACTCTGGTTTTTAGAATTTTCAACTTTTTTTCTCTGGTTTCTCCCCATCTTTGTGGTTTTATCTACTTTTGGTCTTTGATGTCAGTGACCTACTGATGGGGTTTTGGTGTGGATGTCCTTTTTGTTGATGTTGATGCTATTCCTGTCTGTTTGTTAGTTTTCCTTCTAACAGTCAGGTCCCTCGGCTGCATGTCTGTTTGAGTTTGCTGGAGGTCTACTCCAGACCCTGTTTGCCTGGGTATCACCAGCGGAGGCTGCAGAACAGCAAATATTCCTGCCTGATCCTTCCTCTGGAAGCTTCATCCCAGAGGGGCACCCACCTGTATGAGGTGTCAGTCGGTCCCTACTGAGAGATGTCTCTCAGTTAGGCAACACGGGGGTCAGGGACCCACTTGAGGAGGCAGTCTGTCTGTTCTCAGAGCTCAAACAGAGTGCTGGGAGAACCACTGCTTCTTCAGAGCTGTCAAACAGGGAAGTTTAAGTTTGCAGAAGTTTCTGTTGCCGTTTGTTCACCTATGCCCTGCCCTCAGAGGTGGAGTCAACAGAGGCAGTAGGCCTTGCTGAGCTGTGGTGGGCTTTGCCCAGTTCAACCTTCTAGGCTGCTTTGTTTGCCTACTCAAGCCTCAGCAATGGCAGACTCCCCTTCCCCTGCCAGGCTGCTGCCTGGCAGGTCGATCTCAGACCACTGCACCTATCAGTAAGCAAGGCTCCGTCAGCATGGGACCTGCCTAGCCAGGTGCAGAAGAGAATCTCCTGGTCTGCCGTTTGCTAAGACCATTGGAAAAGTGCAGTATTTAGGTGGGAATGTCCCATTTTTCCAGGTACAGTCTGTCATGGCTTCCTTTGGCTAGGAAGGGGAAATCCCCTGACCCCTTGTGCTTCCCAGGTGAGGTGATGCTCTGCCCTACTTCGGCTCACCTTCCATGGGCTGCACCCACTGTCCAACCAGTCCCAGTGAGATGAACCAGGTACCTCAGTTGGAAATGCAGAAATCACCTGTTTTCTGTATTGATCATGCTGGGAGCTGCAGACTGGAGCTGTTCCTATTCAGCTATCTTGGAACAGACCTACCCCATTGTATCATTCTTATGCCTTTGCATCCTCATAGCTTAGCTCCCACTTATAAGTGAGAATATGCAATATTTGGTTTCCAATCCTGAGTTACTTCACTTAGAATAATGGTCTCCAACTCCATCCAGGTTGCTGCAAATGCCATTATTTCATTTCTTTTTATGGCTGAGTAGTATTCCATGGTGTATATGTAGCACATTTTCTTTATCCACATGTTGGTTGATGGGAATTTAGGCTGGTTCTGTATTTTCACAATTGCAAATTGTGGTGCTATAAACATGCATGTGCAAATATCTTTTTAATATAATAATTTCTTTTCCTTTGGGTGGATACCCAATAGTGAGACTACTGGATCAAATGGTAGTTCTGTTTTTAGTTCTTTAAGGAATATCCTGTCTGGTTTCCACAGGGGTTGTGCTAGGTTACATTCTCACCAGCAGTGTAAAAGTGTTCCCTTTTAACCAAATCCATGACAACATCTGTTATTTTTTTACTTTTTAATTATGGTCATTCTTGCAGGAATGAGGTGGTATCTCACTGTAGTTTTAGTTTGCATTTCCCTGATAATTAATAATGCTGAATTTTTTTTTCATGTTTGTTGGCTATTTTATATCTACTTTTGAGAATTGTCTATTCATGTCCTCAGTCCACTTTATGATGGTATTATTTTTTTTTCTTGCTGATTCGAGTTCCTTGTAGATCTGGAAATTAGTCACTTGTCAGATGCATAATTTGTGAATGTTTTCTCTCACTCTGTGAGTTGTCTGTTTACTCTGCTAGTTATTTCTTTTGCTGTGCAGAAGCTGTTTAGTTTAATTAGGTCCCATCTATTTATTTTTCTTTTTATTGCATTTGCTTTTGTGTTCTTGGTCACGAAGTCTTTACCTAAGCCAACATCGGTTTTTCCAATGTTATCTCTGGAATTTTTATGGTTTCAGATCTTAGATTTAAGTCTTTTATCCATCTTGAGTTGATTTTTATATCAGGTGAAAGATGAGCATGCAGTTTAATTCATCTATGTGTGGCTTGCCAATTATCCCAGCAGTATTTGTTAAATAGGGTGTTTTTTCCCCAATTTATGTTTTTGTTTGCTTTGTCGAAGATCAGTTGGTTGTAAGTAATTGACCTTATTTCTGGGTTCTCTATTCTGTTCCATTGGTCTATGTGCCTATTTTTATATTAGTACCATACTATTTGGTAACTATAGCCTTGTAGTATAGTTTGAAGTTGGGTAATGTAATACCTCCTGAATTGTTCTTTTTGCTTAGTCTTGCTTTGGCTATTCAGGCTCTTTTTTTTTTGTTTCATATGAATTTTAGGATTTTTTTTTCTAGTTCTGTGAAGAATAATGATGGTATTTTGATGGGAATTGCATTGAATCTGTAGATTTCATTTGGCAGTATAGTCATTTTCACAATGTTGATTCTACCCATCATGTGTTTCTACCCACATGAGCATGTGTTTCCATTTGTTTGTGTCATCTGTGATTTCTTTCAGCAGTGTTTTGTAGTTTTCTTTATAGAGATCTTTCCCCTCTTTTGTTTTTTCGTTTTGCAGCTATTGTAAAAGGGATTAAGTTCTTGCTTTTTTTCTCAGCTTTATCATTGTTGGTGTATAGCAGTACTACTGATTTGTGTATATTGATTTTGCATCCTGAAAGTATACTGAATTTATCTGTCAGATCTAGGAGCTTTTTGGATAAGTCTTCAGGGTTTTCTAGATATATATCATTGGCAAACAGCAACAGTTTGACTTCCGTTTTACTGATTTGGATGCCCTTTATTTCTTTATCTTGTCTGATTGCTCTGGCTATTACTTCTAGTACTGGATTGAATAGAAGTGGTGAAAGTGGGCATCTTTGTCTTATTCCCTTTCTCAGGGGCAATGCTTTCAACTTTTTCCTGTTCAGGATGATGTTGCCTGTGGATTTGTCATAGATAACTTTTATTACCTTGTGGTTTGCCCCTTATATGTCAATTTTCTTGAGAGTTTTTATTACAAATTGATGCTGGATTTTGTCAAATGCATTTTCTGCATCTATTGAGGTAATCATATAATTTTTGTTTTTAATTCTATTTATGTGATGCATCACATTTATTGACTTGAGTATGTTAAAGCATCCCTGCATTCTTGGTATGAAACCCACTTGATCATGATGTGTTATCCTTTTGATATGCTGTTGGATTCGGTTAGCTAGCATTTTTTTGAGGATTTCTGCATCTATGTTCATCAGGGATATTAGTCTGTAGTTTTCTTTTTTATGTCTTTTCCTGGTTTTAGTATTACTGGCTTCACAGAATGATTTAGGGAGAATTCCCTCTTTCTCTCTCTTTTGGAATAATTTCAGAAGGATTGGTATCAATTCTTCTTTGAATGTCTGACAGAATTTACCTGTGAATTAATCTGGTCCTAGACTTTTTTTGTGGGCAATTTTTCTATCACTGTTTCAATCTCACTACTTGTTGGTCTGTTCAGAGTTTTTATTTCTTCCTTATTTAATCTAGGAGGGCTGTATGTTTCCAGGAATTTATTCATCTCCTCTATATTTTCTAGTTCGGGTACATAAAAGTGTTCATAGTAGCCTAAATTCTCTTTTGTATTTCTGCAGTATTGGTGGTAATGTCTCCCTCTTTCATTTCTAATTGAGCTTATTTGTATCTTCTCTCTTTTTTTCTTGGTTAATCTCATCAATGATCTATCGATTTTATGTTCTTCAAAATACCAGCTTTTTGTGTTATTTACCTTTTGTATTGTTTTTTGTTTGTTTCGATTTCATTTTGTTCTGCTCTGATCTTTGTTATTTCTTTTCTTCTACTGGTTTTGGGTTTGGTTTGTTCTTGTTTCTCTAGTTCCTTGAAGTGTGACCTTAGATTGTCTATTTGTATTCTTTCAGACTTTTTGATATAGGCATTTAATCCTATAAACTTTCTTTTAGCACCACTTCTGCTATATCCCAGAGGTTTTGGTAAGTTGTGTCACTATTACCATTCAGTTTAAAGAATGTATTAATTGTCACCTTCATTTTATTGTTGACCCAAAAATCATTCAAGAGCAGATTAATTTCCATGTGTTCATATTGTTTTGAGGGTTCCTTTTGGAATTAATTTCCAGTTTTATTCCACTGTGGTATGAGAGGATACTTCATATGATTTCAATTGTCTTACACTTATTGAGACTTGTTTTGTGGACTATCATATGACCTATCTTGGAGAATGTTCCATGTGCCGATGAAAAGAATGTATATCCTGCAGTTGTTGGGTAGAATGTTCTGTAAATATCTGTTAAGTTCATTTGTTCTAGGATATAGTTTAAGTCCATTTTTTCTTTGTTGACTTTCTGTCTTGATGACCTATCTAGTGCTGTCAGTGGAGTATTGAAATCCCCCACTATTATTGTGTTGTTGTCTATCTCATTTCCTAGGTTTAGCTGTAATTGTTTTATGAACTTGGGAGCTCCAGTGTTAGGTGCATATATTTAACATTGTGATATTTTCTTTTTTGATGAATCCTTTTATCGTTGTATAATCTCCTTCTCTGTCATTTTTTTTTAATGTTGTTGCTTTAAAGTGTGTTTTATCTGAGATAAGAATAGCTACTCCTGCTGGCTTTTGGTTTCCATTTGCATAGAATATCTTTCTTCACTTTTTTACCTTAAGTTTATGTGAGTCCTCATGTGTCAGGTCAGTCTCTTGAAGATAGAAGACACTTGGTTGGTGGATTTTTATCCGTTCTGCCAGTCTGTATCTTTATACTGGAGCATTTAGGCCACTCACTTTCAATGTTAGTATTGAGATGTGAGGTACTGTTCTATTCATCATGTTAACTGTTGCCTAAATAGTTTGGTTTTTTAAAATTGTGTTATTGTTTTATTGGCCTTGTGAGATTTATGTCCTAAGAAAATTCTATTTTGCTATATTTTAAGATTTTGTTTCAAGATTTCAAACTTCTTTTAGCATTTCTTGTAGTGCTAGCCTGGTAGTGATTAATTCTCTCAGCATTTGTTTGAAAAAAGACTCTCTCTCCTTCATTTATGAAGCTTAGTTTCACTGGATACAAAATTCTTGTCTGACAATTATTTTGTTTCAGGAGACTAAAGATAGGACCACAGTCCCTCCTGGCTTGAGAGGTTTCTGCTGAGATATCAACTGTAAATCTCATAGGTTTTCCTTCATAGGTTATCTGATGTTTTTGTCTCACAGCTTTTAAGATTTTTTTCTTCACCTTAATTTTAGATAACATCATGACTATCTGCCTGGGTGATAATCTTTTCATGAAAAATTTTCAGGAATTTTTTGAGCTTCTTGTATTTGGATGTCTAGATCTCTAGCAAGGCTGGGGAAGTTTTCTTCAATTTTTCCCTCAACTAAGTTTTCCAAATATTTAGATTTCTCTTCTTCCCCAGCCCAGAGCCTGGTAGCCCCACCGGGTGGCTAGACACAGAAGAGTAATAACAATCATTTCAGTCTGGCTCTTAGGAAGCTTAATCCCTAGGAAAGGTGGAGAATACCACATCAAGGGATCACACCATGGGATAAAAGAATCTGAACAGCAGGCCGTGAGTTTCAGATCTTTCCAATTTTGAGTAGTTTTTCACAGCATAGACACAATTGCAGTGCTGGGTGCCGTAGGGAAAGTCCACACTTATACCCCAACAGGCAGGTAGCATCTCTGATCATGAAGGATGTTGGAGAGGGGGTTCTTGTTTCCCCTGGCACTCCAGAGTAGACACAGCTGGGGCTTCCCCCATAGGAATTTAGTGTGGAGGCACCCGTAGACAGCCTTTCTGGAACAATCCAGGGTAAGTGCACCCCCATAGAAGGTGTATACTCCAGATTCTAACCCCTTTCTGGCTACATCTTTCTGGTGAAACTTGGAAGGGATGATACTGAAGAAACCCCTCTAAGTCAGAGGAAATAGACTGCAACATTGATTTGCCGACTTTGGATAAGTATTAGGGTACCTGGGTAAAGGATGGGATTGGGTTAGAGACCCAACTTAGAGGAGTTAGAGTCTCTCCTAAGACAGAGAGGGTTAAAGACTCTTCTTATCTAAGGCAAGGACACTGGACTGACCTTGGGTTTGAGGCCCAACTTAGGAAGGTTAGAGTCCTTACTAAGATTTAGGGGGATAGAGGCCCCTCTCAGTAAAGTCCCTCTTACCTAAGAATGGGTTTGGCACCATGGGATGTTAACTGTTATGCTCTTTGTATTAATCTGCCTTGTCCTCTTTGTTGCATGAGTCGATTCCTTGGTTGCTGTCTCAGTTTCACTGTCATTTTCAGAAGACTTCATTTAGCTGGTCTTAGGAATTTTAAATTGCTATTTCCCTATATGCCTCTTAATTTCTGTCCATTTGCTTGTGAAACATTGGGAACAAAACGCATTGAAGTCTCTGTCTCTAAAATTGCTGACTGAGATTTGGTATTTAACAGCTATGAGCAATAAGATTAGATAGAGATGGTTATGTTTTGTTGCAGCTATGCCCACTATGTGTGATCGAGAGGCATTAGGATGGAAATCAGAGAACTTTTCTCTTTTCTGTTTCATTTCATTTACACACTAAAAATAAATAAATACATTTTTAAAGTGCTTCTTTCCTGTCTTTGATTCAGGCAAATCAGCTTTGCTTATCCAATCCATGCTGCCACTATTGTCCAGAACCTGCTTGCTCTGGTCATTCCCATCAAAATCCTCTTCATTTCCTTTGCTTTATTCAACATTTCTTTTGTTGGATTCCATGTTGTGGTTTATGTAAGATTCATGGCTCAGCTCATTTATATTATTCAGATACTGTGAATAAGAGAATTCAATTTTCAGCAGGGATCCCCTCATTAATGTAGCTTGCCTTTAAAACCTCTTTTATCATTTTTAGTGGAACTTGGCCCGTGGCAACACAATCTCACAGGTTTGGAACTATTTTTTTAACATCACCTGCCTCCTTCATGGGAAACACAGCATTGTTCCCAAAGGACTCACAGCTAGGGTGTATTCTTGAATATTTGGAACAGTTTAAACTAAATAGGCTTAAGAAGAGAAAACTGGTGTTTCTATGTAATACTGTTTAGTCTCAGTATTATTTGGAAAAACAAGAGAAATGACCTCCTACTGGAGCTGCAGCCTTTAATACTATTCTTAAACTTGATTTGTTTTGTAAGTGGGAGAGAAAATGGGATAAAATACCATATGTTCAAGCATTTTTGTTGCCCAGTCAGGATAAAACCTGGCAGCAGACATGTGCATGTTTGATGAAAGGAAAGGAAGAAAAAAAAAACTAGACATACTAGATGATCCCTTGGTACAATCACCCCCAGTTCAATATGCATTTTTCGGTGGAGCAGAACCTCCTTCTGTCAGCTTTGAAGGTTCAGATGTGTTGGTCCTTTCTCCCTCTAGTCCACCTGAAAGTTCTACTGAGAACCTTTTATCTCCTCCTCACCTGTCTAATTCTACTCTATACCCACCACTCCCTGAGAAACCTAGCCTTGTGAGTACTACTTATAGTGGAGCCTCTTATCAACCTCCAGGGGGAAATCTTTGTCTAGTTAGAGAGGTGGCAAATGAGGAAAAAGGCACCGTAAGAATACGTGTCCCCTTTTCTATGTCTGATGTTGTTATATGTAAAGAGAAGTTTGGTCATTTCTCTGAAAATCCAGGAAAATTTGTAGATGAATTTGATAAATTAACTCTGACTTATAGTTTAACTTGGCAGGATCCGCATGTTTTGTTGCCTCTGTGTTGCACAGTGGAAGAGAAACAACACATTTTGGGGACAGCTAAGACCCATGCAGATGAAGTATGGGCTCACAACCCTAATCATAATATATATTAGGCAGGAGGTATAGCAGCTCCGGATCAAGATCTAGAATGAAACTATCAAAGGTACAGGGGACTTGGGGAGGAGAGATCATATCATCGCTTGTTTGTTGGAAGGGATGAAGAAATGTATGAAAAAACCTGTTAACTATGAAGAGGTTAAGAAAGTTTCTCAGGGTAAAGATGAGAATCCAGCTTTGTTTCAACAGTGTTTAGTTGAGGCAATTAGGAAATATACTAACACGATCCTGCCTCAAGGGAAGGAAAGACCCTTTTGTGAGTATCTCTTATAAACCAGTCTGCCTCTTATATCAGTAGGAAACTACAAAAAGCAATGATCAGTCCCCAGACCCCTATGGAACAGCTTTTGGATATGGCATTTTTAGTTTTTAATAACAGGGACAGAGCAGAAAGAGCAAGAAGGACCTCCAACAGGGTGTAGTTCTTGGCTTCAGCCTTAAGCTCACCTCCCACATGGAGTTGCCCTCCTGAGTCTTGGCCTAAATAAGGGATTCAGAAAGGTGGAAAGCCCAAAGCTGGGCATCCAAGTCACTGTGCCTTGGGTATAAATCAATGTGCACACTGCAAATAAACAGGCCATTGGAAAAGGGACTGTCTAGCACTCCTAAGGGAGCCATCAGCACCTGAACCAATAATGGCTGAAATACCCAGTCAAGCCCAAGAGCGACAGGGCCTGGGACCTTCTGCCACAGCTCCCATTGGACAACTAGTCGTATCTCAGGAGGAGCCTTGGGTAACCCTTGACATGGCAAGTAAGAATATTAACTTCCTTCTGGATATAGGAGCTGTTTACTCTGTTTTGATCCATTGTAATGGGCCTCTGTCACCCAAAAACTGAATGGTCACAGAGATAGATGGACAAGCTCATGGAAGCCATTTTTCCTATTCTTTAAGCTGGTCTTCAGGGACCTCGGTTTACTCATATGCCTTACTTATTATGGCTGAATGCACAACCCCCTTGTTGGAAAGTGATTTGTTGACTCAGCTTCAAACAGTGCTATATTTTGGAAATCATAAAGCAGATGAGGGATTGCTCCTTTTCCTTTTCTGTGATAAGGGAGGTAAGTCAATATGGGATTTATCTAGTTTGCCTATTGAAGTAACATCCCAAGTAAATCCTATAGTATGAGACATTGAGATTCCAGGCAAAGTGTTAAACATTCCCCTAGTTTGCATCTAACTTAGGCCTGGTGTCCCACACCCCTGCTAAGAGACAATACCCCTTAAAGCCAGAGGCACAAAGAGGGATCAGACCATTAATAGCTAAGTTTTTGCAATTTGGGTTGTTAAGGCCCCATGAATCTCCTCGTAATATGCCAATCTTGCTAGTTAAAAAGCCAAATGGAGACTTTAGATTTGTTCAAGATCTTCAAGCTGTCAAAGAGGCTGTTGTTTCCATACATTTATAGTCCCCAATCCCTACATGCTGTTAGCCCAGGTCCCTGGGGATGCCGATTGATTTATGGTCTTAGACTTTAAGGATGCCATTTTTTTGTTTTGTTTTTTTGTTTTTTTGGTTTTGTTTGTTTGTTTGTTTTGAGATGGAGTCTCGCTCTGTCGCCCAGGCTGGAGTGCAGTGGCGTGATCTCGGCTCACTGCAAGCTCCGCCTCCCAGGTTCATGCCTTTCTCCTGCCTCAGCCTCCCGAATAGCTGGGACTACAGGCTCCCGCCACCACGCCCGGCTAATGTTTTGTATTTTTAGTAGAGACGGGGTTTCACCGTGTTAGCCAGGATGGTCTCGATCTCCTGACCTCGTGATCTGCCTGCCTTGGCCTCCCAAAGTGCTGGGATTACAGGCGTGAGCCACCGCGCCTGGCCAAGGATGCCGTTTTTTTGCATTCCGGTACACCCTGATTCACAATTCATCTTTGCTTTTGAATAGACTGATTCTGATAGTCATTAACTTGGATGGTTCTTCCCCAGGGGTTTAGGGATAGCCCTCATTTGTTTGGAAATGCATTGGCTAGAGAATTAAGAATGTTACAATTAAATAAGGCACTATTATCCAACACGTGGATGACTTATTGGTAACTAGCTCCACCGAAAGAGATTCAGATGAAAATACAATTAAGATGCTAAATTTTCTGGAAACTAATGAGTATAGGGTCTTGCTGCATAAGGCCCAGATTTCAACTCAAAGGGTTAAATACTTAGGATATGTCCTAACCCTTGGCACCCAGGCAATAGCACCAGAAAGGAAAGCTATCTTGGGCATTCCAGAATACCAAACTAGAAAGCAGCTGTGGGTTTTCCTAGAGATGGCAAGCTTTTGCAATTTGAGTGCCTGGATCTGGGCTTATAGCCAAGCTTTTACAGGAGGCCCTGAAAGGAGCAGATGTAGATCCTTTTGAATCGGATAGTAATTGTAAACAAGCTTTTAATGCTCTCAAAAGATAATTATGATTAGCTCCTGCCCTAGGAATTCCTAATCTTGATAAGTCATTTTTACTTTATGCAGTTGAAAAACAAGGAACAGCCCTAGGTGTCTTTGTCCAGAAGCTGGGAGATATCCCCCAAGCAGTGGCCTATTTTTCTAAACAATTAGACCACGTCATTTCAGGATGGCCTGGATGCATCAGGGTAGTTGCAGCAACTGCTCTTTTAGTAAATGAAGCTAATAAACTGGCTTTAGGAAAACATCTGGAGGTTCTAACCCCACACCAAGTACAAGGGTCCAAGTTTAAGTCATCCACACATTGGATAAGAGTGCGTTATTTAATTGTAACATTCTTAATTCTCTAGCCAAAGCATTTCCAAACAGAAGCTAAAGGACACCAGTAGATGACAGGCGGATGCTTACTGAAATACCAGGCTTTGCTGCTAGACACTCCTGATGTAACTCTTAAAGTATGCCAGACTTTGAATCCAGCTACCTTTTAGCCTGAACACACAGGTACCCTAGATCATTCTTGTATACAAGTCATGGAGCAAGTTTACTGCAGCCAGCCAGATTTAAAGGATGAGGCTCTAGATAATCCTGAGGTAGAATGGTTTACGATAGAAGTAGCTTTGTTCATCAGGGAAACAGGAAAGCTGGGCATGCTGTTGTCAGTTAACACAAGGTATTTGAATCTCAGGCCTTACCGCTTCAACCTTTGTTTAAAAGGCTGAATTAATAGCTCTTAGTAGAGCCCTGGAATAGGGAAAGGACTTGAGAATCAACATTTACACTGATTCTAAGTATGCCTTTCCGATACTTCATGTTCATGCTGCTATCTGGAAAGAACGGGAACTCCTAACTGCTAAGGGTTCCCCAGTAAAACATTATTTGGAAATTCTGAATCTATTGGATGCTGTTTTGCTGTCCAACGACGTAGCTGTAATTCATTGCAGAGGGCATCAAAAAGGAGACTGTAGTGTGGCAAAGGGAATCTTCTTTGCATACGTGGCAGCTAAGGCAGCTGCATTAAAGGAGCCAGTTGGACTTGTAGGCATATTAGTGTCCTCTGCCCCAGTAATGACAGAACCAAGATATACTAAAGAGGAACAAGAATGGGCTAAAGGTCAGGGTTTAATTCAAGGTTCTTCTAGATGGCTTATGAATGACAACAAACTGTTGATACCAGGTGCTAATCAGTGGGAAATAGTTAAGCATTTGCATGACTCCACTCACTTGGGAAGAGATTTCCTGTTTCAGTTGATGTCTTGGCTTTTTATAGGAAAAGGCTTACAACAGTAAAGCAGGTAAGTCAGGCCTGTGAACTCTGTGCCCAGAATAACCCAAATAACCAGTCTTTACCTCTTCCTTTAGTAGGTCCTGTTCAGCATAGGGGGGTGTTTCCTGGTGAAGATTGGCAAGTAGATTATACTCAGATGCCCCAATGTAAAGAGTTTAATTATTTATTAGTATTCTCAACACCTTTACCTGTTGGATCTAGGCTTTTCCTACCAGGTGTGAAAAGGAAATTGAATTTCTAACCTCCTATTAAAGGAAATAATTCCTAGATTTGGGCTGCCTAAGAGCTTGAAGAGTAATAATGGCTCATCTTGCACAGCAACAATTACCCAAAAGATATCTTCACCCCTAGGAATTCAGTGCTGCCTTCACTTGGCATGGAGGCCACAGTCTTCAGGGAAAGTAGAAAGAGCCCATGAAACTCTAAAAAGGACTCGTGCTAAACTATGCCAGGAGTCATCAGAAACCTGGCTGTCTTTATTGCTTGTAGCCTTGTTGCATGTTTGAGTGGCTTCCAGAGCAATCTCCAGCCCAGCCCTTTCAAAATAATGTATGGAAGGCCTTTCTTAACCACAAACTTCCTAATAGACACAGATACTTTCGAGCTACAAAATTCTAATCAACGTAGGACAAGTATAAAAGGCACTCCTTGAATATGGAAATCAAAGACTCCCTTCCTTTAATAAGGAAGATGATCTTTTTATAACCCAGCAGGGAAATTGGCTCCTATTAAAAACTTGGAAAGATCCCCAGCAGGTCAACTTTCCCCCAAATTGAAGGTACCCTATCAAGTTGTCCATGGTACCCCAACTGCTGTTAAACTTCCGGGAATAAACAACTGGGTCCACTTATCTCGAGTTAAACCTGTCTCTGAGGAGGTCCCACAAGCCGATGGAACAAAAGAGACTGATCCCACATATTGCTGTGAGCCAAGTAGGGACCTCCAGCTCCGGTTCAGAAGAAATGAAAGGGATGGGTAACATAGAGATATAGATTGGCATTCTGCTTTTGCGTATAAGTTGAAACCACACAGAAAGTAACTTATTTGCTGAGTGGGCACAGACTTTAGCCTCTCTGCATAGTCAAACTGTTGCGTATGTGGAGAACTGCCACTTTCCTCCACTTCCGGGTTGCTCTGGCATATTCAACTGGCCAACCTAAGTTTGTGGAGATTTTATTATGATTGAGAAACTGAACATTGTAAAAATAGCCCCTCTTTTCCCATGTATCATAGCCACACAGGCCTTAGCCTATTCCTCTCCTACTGTGAGACAAGAAGGCACCTTTTCATCTAATTAGGAAACAGCTTAACTTCACCCCAACTTTAGGTTCTACTGTTCACGATGGACTTGGGCAGATGACAGCTGTTCAAGTACAGGTACCAGGCAAAGAGTCTCTGTTTACAAAGTCACAATAATAATCACCACCAGACTAGAACTCATGATATGGGATGGTTATCACCTTGACAATGTAATTAGATCCTTCTTTCAACAGGGCAGATGTGGATGGGATGGCAACATAATTTGCCAAAAATGGGTGTCTACCCTTCTTGTTGGGAGTGGTTATGGGCTTGTGGAACTCGTGGCTGGCCATACTCACCTTATAACCGGACTGGAAGGTGTACGTGGGGGTTGTCCTTATCTCCTGGGATGTAACTTCAACCTCACTAAATAGGACTCTCCCATCTAACTGGGAAATTGTAAAGGCTCTCCATAGGTGACAAAAATGAGCATTTTGGTGGTTCTACACAATGGCTATATTTTCCCCACAGGCAGCTACAATCAGTTTAGAGTTACAAGTTGAAGCCTTAGCCAAGCACATGGCTGCAGCTTTCAATAATAATGCCTTGCCCTTACCCTCCTAACTGAGGAAACTTCTCAGTAGCCTTACAGAATCATATGGCTTTGGACATTTTAACAGCAGCCCAAGGAGGAACATGTGCTTTGATTAAAACCAAATGTTGTGTGTATGTTCCAGATTATTCACATAATATTACCCAGGCTATGAAAGCTTTAGACACTCATATTTCTGCCATTGATGTACTGTCAATAGACCCTATATCTGCTTGGTTCCAACAACTGGCCAGTTCTTGGAAAGCCTTCCTGTTTAGTTTACCTGGAATGATTTTACTTATTTTGCTTTGCTATTGTGGAGTATATTGTGGTTGTACTCTGTGGAGGAATGCAAGACAAGCTTACTCAATGTTTTCTTAAATTGGACACTTAGTAATTTTCCAGATATCACCTTTTGTTGAAACTCAGAGTTCTAAACAACCCTCACCATACTGACACTTTCTGACTGTGCTCCTCTCTACCCACTTACTGGGCTGCATTCCTAGAAAGTTAGGCATTCCTAGCCTCTAGATGTTTATGGCTAAGGGAACAGACAGATAACATTCACTAAACAGACCCAGACTTAGGAGTGTCCTGATATCTTGATATCCTGAGAACAGAAGCATTCCTAATTTTGCTTTAAAGATAACAATATCAATTCTTACAAAATATAGTAATTAAGAAAATTAATTTTTAAATTGTTCTTTTTTATCTTTTATTAATTCCTATGAAATAGTAGGATGACTCATAGTGTCTCATATCATTTGAACACAAACTACCTATGCAACAAACTGACTTAATTTTTAAAATTCTGTATTTTCCTTTACATATAAAAAATAAGGAAAATCAATTTTTTTATCACAAACCCTTGTAGTACAGCACATCTCTCCATGATCTTTTTTTAATCCTAAATATAAACAAGTATCATACCTAGGGTGGGCATGTTCCTCCTCTTATTTTTGGGAACACCCCATTCTGTCTATGGAGTAGCTGTTCTTCCACCACTTTACTTTCTTAATAAACTTGCTTTTGCTTTTCACTACGGACTCACCCTGAATTCTTTCTTGCGTGAGATCCAAGAACCCTCTCTCAGAGTCTGGATCGGGACCCCTTTCCAGTGCCAATGGTATTTTTAATATGCTGTTGAGTTTTATTTGCTAGTATTATCTTGAGGATTTTTGCCTCAATATTTATGAGGGATATTGGTCTGTAGTTTCATCTTCTTGTAGTTTCTTTGACTTAGTATCAGAGTCCTGCTGGTATAGAATGAGTGAGAAAGTGTTCTTTCCTCTTCAATTTTTTTGGAAAATTTCAGAAGCATTGGTGTTAATCATTCTTTAAATGTTTGATATAAATTACCATTGAAGGCACCAGGTCCAGAGCTTTTCTGAGTTGAGAGAGTATTGATTACTAATTCAATCTCCTTACTAATTACAAATCTACTAAGATTTTGTAGTTATTTGTGATTAAACTTAGCAGGTTTTGTGTTTCTAACAGTTTATTTCATTCACATTATCCAATTTGTTAGCATATAATTGTTCATAGTACTTTCTTATAACCCTTTTTCCCTGTAGAACTGGTAGTAAGGTCTCTATTTTCATTTCTGATTTTAGTTTTTATTAGGTTATCTAGCTAAAATTTTGTCAGTCTTGTTGATCTTTTCAAAGAAACAACTTTTGGTTTAATTGATCTTCTGTATTACTTTTCTATTCTCCATTTTGTTTATCTCTGTTCCAGTTTTTATAATTTCCTTTCTTTGGCTAGCTTTGAATTTAGTTTGTTCTTTTTTTACTTGCTTATGTTGTAAAGTTAGGTTGCTGATTTGAGTTCCTCTTTTTTAGTAAAAAAATTATAGTTATAAGTTTCCCCTCTAAGCACTGCTTTTGCTTTGCCCCATAAGTTTTGGTATGTTATGTTTTTAATTTCATTCATCTCTAAGTATTTTCTAATTTCTCTTGTAATTAAAAAAAAATTCATTGGTTGTTTAAGGCTGTGCTGTTTTATTTCTATAATTTTGTGCATTTTCCAGTTTTGCTTCTGTTTTTAATTTCTAACTTTATTCTGTTGTCATTAGAAAGAAAAAGATTGTATGATATCTGTATTTTTAAATTTATTGAGACTTAATTTGTGGTCTAATAGATGGTCTATCCTGGAAAATTTCCATATGAGTTTGAAAAAAATGTGTATGCTGTCATTGTGTTCTGTATATGTCTGTTAGATCTAGCTGGTTTGTTGTGTTAAGTTCTCTATTTCTCATTTGTCTCTGTCTGACTGTTCTATTTGTTATTGACAATGGCATATTAAATTCTCCATCTATTATTGTAAAACTTTATGTTTCTCCCTCAATTCTGTAGTTTTTGCTTTATGTATTTTGATAGCCTGTTATTAGGTACATAAATGTTTATAATTGTGATACCTTTTTGCAGTATTGAAACTTTTATTAATATATAATGTCCCTTTTGTCTCTTGTAAACTTTTTAAAGTCTATTTTGTCTAATATTAGTATAGCCACTCCTATGCATTTGGTTATTATTTGCATGGAATATATTTTTCTATCATTTTGCTTTTAATCTGTATCTGGATCTAAAGTAAATCTCTTGTAGACAGCATATATGAATGAATGACTTACACTGAAGCTACATTCCAATAAACCCATAGTAAGATGAAAATAATGCAAATGAAAAAATACATTTAATACACCTAATTTATCTAACATCATAGTTTAGCTTAGCCTACCTTAAAGGTGCTGAGAACACTTACATTAGCCTCCAGTTGGGCAAAATATTCTAATACAAAGCCTATTTTATAATAGTGTTAAATATCTTATATAATTTTTTGAACACAGTGCATTATTGTTGTTTACTCTCATGATTTTGTGGATTACTGGAAACATCACAGGAGAATATGAGAGAGTATTGGACCACATATTGCTAGCCTAGGAAAAAAAATCAAAATTCAAAGTACAATTGCCACTTAATGCATGTTACTTTCACACTGTCATAAAGTTCAAAAATCATAAATTGAACCATTTTAAACCAGGGGCTGTCTGTAACTGGATCATGATTTTTATCCACTTTCCCAATCTCTATCTTTTGATTAAAGAGTTTGTTATATTTACAATTAAAGTAATTAAGGAAGGATTAACTTCTGTCATTTTGTGATTTCTTTTCCATATGTCTTATAGCTTTTTTGTCTCATTTCCTGCATTATTATTCTCTTTTGTGTTTAGCTTTTTTTTGTAGTGAAACATTTAAATTCCTTTATTTCTTTATCTATCTATCTATCTATCTATCTATCTATCTATCTATCTATCATCTATCTATCTAGCACTGTTTCCTTTGTGTTTACCATGGAAATAGCACTTAAAATCCTAAAGTTACAACACTCTAATTTGAAGTTATACCAGCTTAACATCAATAATATACAAAAACTTTGCTCCCTTAATGAATTCATCTCCTGCCTTTGTGGTTGTTGGTGTCACAAAATTACATCTTTATACACTGTGTACTCCAAAACATAAACTAATAATTCTTTCTAAATTTATTAGTCTCTAAAATTATGTAGAAAACAAAATGTGAAGTTACAAATCAAAGTTATAATAATAGTAATTTTTAGATTAATAGTTGTTTTTAAAAATTTATGTATGTTAAATCTAGTAGAAAACAAAAGGAGGAGGTTTAAACTGTTGTTACAATAACACTAGATTTAAAATTTTTTCATTTATTTTGCTTTATTGACGTATTTATCTCTTAATACAGTTTTTAGTTACCATTTAGTGTGTTTTCATTTCATTCTGCAGGACTTTCTTGCAGGGCACATCTACTGGTAACGAATGAGTTCTCTCTGCTTTTGTTTATTTGGGAATGCCTTAATTTCTCCCTCACTTGTGAAGGTCAATTTTGCTGGATATAGAATTCATAGTTGACTTTTTTCTTTTAGTATTTTGAATATATCAGCCCATTGCCTTCTGGCTTTTAAAGTTTCTGATTTTAAAAAAAATCGATTTATAAGCATATTGAGAAGCCCTCATATGTAATGAGTTGTTTCTGTCTTGCTGATGTCAAGATTCTCTCTTCATCTTTGTCTTTTTAAAGTTTGATAAAAATGTGTCTCAATGTGCATCTGTTTCAGAGTTCATCTTTCTTGGAGTTCACTTTTTTCTTTTAGTATTTTGAATATATCAGCCCATTGCCTTCTGGCTTTTAAAGTTTCTGTTTAAAAAAAAATTGATTTATAAGCATATTGAGAAGCCCTCGTATGTAACGAGTTGTTTCTGTCTTACTGATGTCAGGATTCTTTCTTCATCTTTGTCTTTTTAAAGTTTGATAAAAATGTGTCTCAATATGCATCTGTTTCAGAGTTCATCTTTCTTGGAGTTCATTAGGCTTCTTGAATGCTTATATTTATGCCTTTCATCAAATTTGAAAACTTTTCAGCCAATGTTTTTTCAAATATTCTCTCTGCTCCTTTCTTCCTATCTTCTCCTTCTGAGAGTCTCACCATCTGTACATTGGTCCACTTGATGGTTTCCCATAGGTCCCTTTGGCTCTGTTCACTTTTCTTCAATCTTTTTATCTTTCTATTCTTTAGAATCCATATTTTTAGTGTCCTATTTTCAAGTATACTGATACTTTATTCTGCCTGCTCAAATCTGCTTTGGAATTCTTCTAGTAAATTTTTATTTTAGTTATAATTTTCAGCTCTAGAATTTCTTTTTGGTTTCTTATAGGTTTTCTATCTTTTTATTGATATTTTCATTGTTTTCACATATTGGCTTTTTTTTGTTTTACTTTCTTTACATCTTTTTTTTCTCTTTAAGCATCTCTAAGAGATTTGTTTTAAAGTTTTTTTTTTTTTTGGTACATCTGCCATCACATGTTTTTTTTTTTCAGAGAAAATGTCTACCAATCTATTTTTTTCCTTGGAATGGGTCTTCACGTCCTATTCTTTTGTATGATTTGTAATTTTTTAGTTGAAAACTGGACAATTTAATAATGTGGTAACACTGGAGATCAGGTTTTGCACCTTACCATAAGCTTTATTTTTATTGATTGTCATTTTTATTTATTGTTGTAAAAATTGTTTTAGGCTCTCTGTGCAAAGAACTTGCCTGAGGTATAAACTTAAGGCCTCCTCAGGTCTTTTCTGAGCCTGCATCATTCCCTGGACATATGCAGCCACTTTCTAATTTTCTCTGTTTATGCAGTTGCTTTTGAATGTTTTATTCTCTAATGCCTTGCTACCAAAAGGGAATAAGAAGAGAAAACTGAAGAGGAAAAAGAGTTCCAAACATTTAAATTTTATAAAAGACACTTCAGCTAGAAAAAGAGCAGCTTGAAACAATATGGCAGGAGGTGTAACAACCACGGTTACCTGCCTCTTTGTCTGCACCTCTGTGATTAGAAGCAGCAATGAAGGATAAGAGCACAGGTCCCACATATTTATAGGAATTGGTGGTTTTTTTCTCACCATGGTTCCTGGTAACTGTGTGCACGTTTTTCCAGGATCACATGCACAGGTGCCTGACCTGGAGTTGGGAGTGAGGGATGGGTTGCTGCTACTATGCTAAGAGATGAAATTGAACAAATAAGTAATGATGCACATATCAAGGTCACCAAGCTAGAAACCATGCAATTTAAAGAAACACTTCAGCAGCAACAGTCTTATAATAAATAGGAGTTTCATTCCCCAATGTGCACTGATAATGTACCTCTAGAGAGTAGTTCAATAAAACCAATTCTATATCATGTGAAAGCAATGTCTTCAGGTCCACAGTTTCTGATGGTCTGGCCTAATTCATTTTAAAGTCTTTAAAGGAATAAATGAATCCATATCTGGCAAACATGCCAGATACACAATTCTTTCAAACAAGTTTCAAGTAAATATTGATGCACAGTGATTTTGAAGACATACCTTCAGAAATATTCCTATTCTGCCTATGTTGCCAATTAAGTATAGATTCACATCCTTTGTTAGCTATCTAGGCTAATGAAGCGTGATGTAAATGAGTGGTTGACAACCTGGCAGCCAGGAGACCCCTGATGAACTGAGATGTGAGGCACAGATGTCCCCTGACGTTTGAGAAATTCATGTATTTACTAAGCATTTTCATTTGACCTTTAAATTTAGATCCCCTAATATTGAAGCATAAAAAACTCATGTGGATACTATTTTAATTAATAAAATAAAAATATTTTAAAGTGTTGAATTAACAGCAGGTTCTTAATAATGATAAATTTTCCCAATGAAAGTTGTCAACAAAATTGATGATATTAGTTTTTATATTTAAAAGATAAGGAACTACTGATATTAACATCTAGATTTCAATCAAGTTGACATCTTAGAGTATCCCTGTATAGTCAGGACAATAAACAAATTGTTTTATTTCTCAGAATTTGAGACATATAAAATATTTAAAAAATATTAATCTCTATATATAAAATAAGTAACCATTTGTTCACCACTTAAAGAAATTACATTTTACTGATACCCATTCCTCTTAGCTCAGAGATACTCACCGTTCTGAATTTGTGGAGTGTATTGTCTATAACGTTAAACTTTTACCATATATGTTTGTGTCTTTAGGTAACGATGGAATGTTGCACGTTCTTAAATATTACATAAGTGATATCAAATGAATCATGTTTTGGAATTTGTCAGTCAACACTTCTTTGACATACATCCATTTTGATGTGTGTAGCTCTAGTTTATTAATTTTGATTGTTGTATTGTATTTCCACTTTATAAATTTAAAATGACTTAAGTATTTTCTGTTGATGCACATTTAAATTCTATTTTTTTTTTGAAATGGAGTCTCGCTCTGTCCCCCAGGCTGGAGTGCAGTGGTGCCATCTCTGCTCACTGCAAGCTCCGCCTCCTGAGTTCACACCATTCTCCTGCCTCAGCCTCCCGAGTAGCTAGGACTACAGGTGCCAGCCACCATGCCTGGCTAATTTTTTGTATTTTTAGTAGAGAAGGGGTTTCACTGTGTTAGCCAGGATGGTCTTGATCTCCTAACCTTGTGATCCACCTGCCTCGGCCTCCAAAAGTTCTGGGATTACTAGTGTGAGCCACCGTGCCTGGCCATTCTTAAAAATATCTTGCTGTAACAAACAATTCTGTTATGAATTTTCTCCTATAACACTTTTGAAATTGATGAGTGAATGCTTTGAGAGAAAACACATCCAGTCATACATCCATGCACGAATACATACATACTACATGCATACATATATTCATATAAAAGTTGCTGTGTGATTAGATATACATCTCTTCAATGTTATAAGCTATTTCCAAAATGCTCTTGAAAATTGAAATATCAGGGGAGGATTATCAAGATGAGGAAATACAAAAGCTCCACCAATTGTTCCTCCTGCAAGTACACCAAGTTGACTATCTATACAGAAGAAAACGTGCTGATAAGAACCAAAAATCAGGTCAGCACTCATAGTACCTTGTTTTAACTTCACATTTCACCCAAAGAGTCACTGAAGAGATAGCAAAAACAATCCTGAATCCTGGAAACCACCCCTCCCCAACCTGGGGCAGTGGCCACATTATGCAGAGAGCATCTCGGTGCTGTGGGAGGGAGAACACAAGAAACCAGACCAAACTCATCTGACACCCACCCAGGGAAGGGTCATTTAAACCAGCATTAGCCAGAGGGGAATCATCCATCCCACCTGTCCAAACTTGATTGCCTGCAAGGCATACAGCATTCTGTGTCTCAAAGTAAACTTTAAAGGCAGTCTAGGCCATAAGAACTTCAACTGTTAGGCCAGTCCTAGGGCTGAACTAAGCCCAAAGACAGTGGACTGAGTGGGCACAGGACATATTGAGACACCAGCTAGGGCAGACAAGGGAGTGCTGGCATCACCCCTCCACCAATCCCAGGCTGCACAGCTCCAGGTTCCAAAGAGACTCATTCCTGCCACTTAAGGAGAGGAGAGGGAAGAGTGGGGAGGATTTTGTCTTGCATCTAGGATACCAACTAAGCTACAGGAGGATAGAGCACCAGTCAGACTTGTGAGGCCTTCCCATTCCAGGCCCTAGGTCCTAGGAAACATTTCTAGACATACTGGGCCAGAAAGGAGCCCACTACCTTCAAGGAAAGAATCCAGTCCTGACAGCATTCATCACCTGTTAACTGAAAACCTCTTGGGCCTGAATAACCAGCACCAATACCCAGGTACTACACTGAGGGCCTTGGTTGAGACTCTGAGATTTGCTGGCTTCCGATAAGACTCAGCACATTACCAGCTGTGGTGGCTATGGAGCAAAACTCACTCTGCTTCAGAAAAGCAGAGGGAAAAGTAAAGGGGACTTTGTCTTGCACCTTAGGTACCAGCACTGGCACAGGGGGGAAATCACCAAGCAGGCTCTTGGGGTCCCCAGTTCCAAAACTTGACTCTTGGACAGCATTTCTGGGACTCCCCAGGGTCAGATGGGAGTCCACTACCCTGCAGCTTGAGTCCCAGGCCAGGCAGCATTCATGACAAGCTGACTTAAGAGACCTTGGGCCTTAAGGGAACATTAGTGGTAGTCTGTCGATATTCCTCATGGCCTGGGATGGTGGTGTCTACAGAGTGAGGCTCCTCTGCCTTTGGAAAAAGGAGGGAAGAATGGTAAAGACTGTGTCCTGCAGTTTCAGGGCCAGCTCAGCTGAAACACAATTTGACTCTAGTCCCTGAATCCTGGATGGCACTCCTGAACTCACCCAGAGCCTGAGGGACCTCACTGCCTTGAAGGGTAGAATGCAGGCCTGGCTGACTTTGCCATGTGGTGATTGCAGTACCCCAGACCCTTAAACAAAAATAGGCAGTAGCCAGGCAGTGGTTACAACAGGCCTTGAATGAGACTCAGTGCTGTGCTGGCTGCAGGTCTGACCCTGTTCAGTCTTATTAGTGGTAGCCACAAGGGTCCTTGTGTCACTCTGCCAGTAGCTTTAGATTGCTCAGAACAGAGAGAGAGAGACTCTGTTATATTTGGGAGAAAAGTAAGAGAAGAGAACAAGAGTCTCTTCCTGGTAATCCACAAAATTCTCCCAGATCTAGTAAAGACCATCAAGCCAGTATCCTTATGAGTTAACAAGAACCACAGTGTTACTGGGGTTGGAGTGCCCTCTAAAGTAGATACAGTTTAGATTACAACACCCAAGACTTTCCAAATACCTTGAAAGCCTTCCCAAGAAAGATGGATGCAAAAAAGACCAGACAGTGACGACTAGAATCTCTAACACTTCAATGCCCAGACATTGAAGAACATCTACTAGCATCAACACCATCCAGGAAAACATGAACTCAAAAAACAAACGAATTCTAGAGAAACAGAGATGTGCAAACTTTCAGACAGAGAATTCAAAATAGCTGTGTTGAGGAAACTCAAAGAAATTCAAGAAACCAGAGAAGGAATTCAGAATTCTATCGGATGTATTTAACAAAAAGATTGAAATAATTAAAAAGAACGAAGCAGAAATTCTCTAGCTGAAAAATGCAATTGGCATACCAATTAATGTATCAGAGTCCTTTAATAGCAGAATCAATCGACGAGAAGAAAGAAATATTGAGCTTGAAAACAGGCTACTGGAAAATATACAGTTAGAAAAGACAAAAGAATAAAAAAATAAAAAACAATGAAGCCCACCTACAGGATCTATAAAATAGCCTCAAAAGGGCAAATCTAAGAGTTCTTGGCCTTAAAAAGGAGGTAGAAAGAGAGATAGGGGTAGAAGTTTCACTCAAAGGGATAATTACAGAAAACTTCCCAAACCTAGAGAAAGAAACTCCCAAAGGTCAAGGATAAAAAAAGGATCCTAGGCCAGGCATGGTGGCTCATACCTGTAATCCTAGCACTTTGGGAGGCTGAGGTGGGAGATCACCTGAGGTCAGGAGTTCGAGACCAGCCTGGCCAACATGGTGAAACCTTATCTCTACTAAAAACACTAAAATTAGCTGGTTGTGGTGGCAGGCACCTGTAACCCCAGCTACTCAGGAGACTGAGGCAAGAGGATTGTTTAAACCCGGGATGCTGAGGCTGCAGTGAGCTAAGATCGCATCACTGCACTCCAGCCTGGGTGACAGAGCAAGACTTTGTCTCAAAAAAAAAAGAAGAAGGAAAAAAACCCCTTGCACAAAGTCATTTCACAAGTCATTTCACAATGGCAAGAATACAAACTCAACATCTTCCCTGGCTACAGTAAAGAAAAAAGTTTCCTTGGGGGGCTCAGCAAACTCAAAATAACACACCTACAAACTGAAAAAAAAAAAAAAAAGTCCTAAAAGTAGAAACAAATAACATACAATGGAGCTCCAAAGTCTGGCTGCAGACTTTTTAAGTGGAAACATTACAGAATGGCATGACATATTTAAAGTACTGAAGGAATAGCATATCTGATTAAAATATCCTTTATACATGAGAAAGAAATAAAGACTTTTCCAGACAAACCAAAGCTAAGGGATTTCATCAATGCCAGGCCTGTCCTACAAGCAATGCTAAAGGGAGTAAGTACTTCAGTGGAAAAGCAAAGGACATTAATGTGCAGTAAGTAATCACCTGAAGGTACAAAACTCACTGGTAATAGAAAGTACACATAAAAACAAAGACAATTATAACACTGTAATTGTGATGCATCAACTACTCTTATTCTAAGTAGAAAGACTAAATGATGAAAAAATCAAAAATAATAACTACAACAGCTTTTTAAAAACAGTCAGTACAGTAAGAAATAAATGGAAACAACAGAAAGTTAAAAAATGGAGAGATGAAGGTAAGCATAGATTTTTTATTAGTTTTCCTTTTGCTTGTTTTTTGATACAAATTGTGTAAGTTGTTATCAGGTTAAAATAATGGGTTATAAGATAATATTTTCAAGCCTCATGGTAACTTCAAACCAAAAAACACAGTGGATATATAAAAAATGAAAATACAATGGATATACAACAAACAAAAAGCAAGAAACTAAATCACACCACCAGAGAAAAATCACCTTATCTAGAAGAAGACAGGAAGAAAAGAAAGAAGAAGGGTAAAACCATCAAACAACTGGAAAACAAATAACAAAATGGCAGGAGTAAGTCCTTACTTATCAATAATAACATTGAATCTAAATGGACTAAACTCGCCAGTCAAAAAACATAACCTGGCTGACTGTATAAAAAAACAAGACTCATTGATCTGTTACCTACAAGAAACACACTTCATCTATAAAGAAACACAGACTGAAAATAAAAGGATGGTAAGACATATCCCATGCCAATGGAAACTGAAAAAGAGTAGGAGTCATTATACCTAGACAAAAGAGATTTCAAGACAAAAGCTCTAAGAAGAGACAAAGAAGGTCACTATATAACAATAAAGTGATCAATTCAGCAAGAAGATACAACAATTTTAAATATATATGTACCAAACACTGGCGCACCCAGATATATAAAGCAAGTATTATTAGAGCTATGGAGAGAGATAGGCCCTGATACCATAATAGCTGGAGACTTCAACACCCTACATTCAGCATTGGACAGATCCTCCAAACAGAATATCAAGAAAGAAATATCAGACTTAATCTGCACTATAGACCATATGGATCTAACAGATATTTACAGAACATTTCATCTAAGAGCTGCAGAATACACATTCTTTTATTCAGTGTATGGATCATTCTCAAGTATAGATCATATGTTAGGTTACAAAACAAGTTTTAAAGCATTCAGAAAAATTGAAATAATGTCAAGCATCTTCCCTGATCACAATAAAATAAAACTGAAAATTAATACTAAGAGGAATTTTGGAAACTATACAAATAAATGGAAATTAATCAATATGCTTCTGAATGACCAGTGGGGTCACTGAAGAAATTAAGAAGAAAATTGAAAATTTTCTTGAAACAAATTATAATAGAAACACTACATACTCAAACCTATGGGATACAGCATAAGTGGGAAGTTTATAGCTATAAGTGCCTACATCAAAAAGGTAAAAAACCTTCAAATGAACAATCTAATGATGCATCTTAAAGAACTGGAAAAACAAGAGCAAACCTAATCCAAATTTAATAGAAGAAAAGAAATAATAAAGATCAGAGCAGAAATAAGTGAAATTGAAATTTAAAAATGCAACAGATGAATGAAACAAAAAGTTTTTTTTTCAACAGTTAAACAAAATTGACAAACCTGAAAAAAGAACAAAACTGGAGGAATCACATTACCTGACATCAAATTACACTACAGAGCTGTAGTAACCAAAACAGCATGGTACTGGAATAAAAACAGACACATAGACCGATGGAACAGACTAGAGAACCCAGAAACAAATCCATACATCTGCAGCAAACTCATTTTTAACAAAGGTGACAAGAACATAAGCTGGGGAAAAGACAGTCTCTTCAATAAATGGTACTGGGAATACTGGATATCCATAGGCAGAAGAATAACACTAGATCCCTACCTTTCACCATATACAAAAATCAAATCAAAATGGATTAAAGACTTAAATCTAAGGCCTCAAACTATGAAACTACTATAGGAAAGCATTGGGAAAAATCTCCAGGACACTGGTATGGGCAAAGATTTCTCGAGCAACACCCCACCAGCACAGGCAACCAAAGCAAACATGTACAAATGGGATCACATCAAGTTAAAAAGCTTTTGCACAGCAAAAGATACAATCAACAAAGTGAAGAGACAACCCACAAATGGGAGAAAATATTTGCAAACTACTCAACTCTTATAGCATTTATTTATAAGACACTTTTCTGCTTATTTCCTGCCAGATGTAGCTAGTTATGCCTTTATTATATGTTTTTGTCACTTGAAATAAATATTATGCTCCTTGAGGAAGGGAACACTATTTTATTCCTCTGAATATTCTCTCCTTCAACTACATATGTGCCTTTCTCTCCGTTGTAAATAAAATATAAGATCAAGTTTATTCTGCAGAATAATGTTCAATATTTATTTTTCCTTTCACTTTGCATCCAGTATTCTATAATTTTGTCTGATTCCGTAGTGCCAATATTAATATTCTATTTTCTATGAATGTATTTTACAATACCTTTTGTTTCTAACAGCACTGGAAATAGCAAGGAACTTTTTTTTTTTTAATGGAGAAAGAAATTAGATGACCTAGGGAAACAGGATTTACTTGTTCCAGAAGCTGATACTGAATTGCCTATTGCATTATTGAATTTGTTTTTCTTCTTCCTTGTCTCTAAGACAAAAGGAAAACAGATTGTGTTACTTCTTTCCCATGAACTGATGAAAGGAAGCTTATCAGTTCTTACAGTTTTTTAAATGTGAACTTTATAGGAAAGTAATTGCAAAACATAATAAGCATTATCCTTAATAGCAGGTATGCAGAAGCTGTACAAATGTTTTTCATACAATATTGTAGTTGGCAAAAAAAAAAAATGGCCCCCCAAATGTGTCTGTGCCTTAATTCCCAGAACCAATGAATATGTTATGTTAAATGGCAAAAAACATTTCTGCCTTTGAAGATAGAAGAGGACTAGTAGCCAAGTAATAGTAACCCCTTGATTTTAGTCCAGTGAAACACATTTGGATTTCTGACCTTCAGAACCGTAAGAAAATAAATTTATTTATTTATTTTTTTAAAGTCACTAGTTTGTGGTCATTTGCTAAAGCAGCAATAAGAAACCAATACAATTGTCATATTTGTTTTACAAAATTTAGGGAAATGGCACTGTCATCCTGGCTTGGAGACAGGGCTTAAAAAGTTTAGAATACTTCAACACGATCATTCCCTTTAAACTGCTATATTTCATCTGCATTTATAGCACACAGGTTTGTAATTCTAAACTGTGTTTTCTGGTTAGTACCTGAAGTTAAATGTGTATCTGATTTATAATAAAAGAGTTTTTTTTTTAAATAGAAGATGCAACTATATGTATTTTTTTATTATACTTTAAGTTCTCAAGTACATGTGCACAATGTGCAGGTTTGTTACATATGTATACATGATGCAACTATATGTATTAAAAAGGTTGTTTATTTTTGTCTAGAGGTAATCCCACCTCCTCTTGGAAGTGCCCAGGGCAGTCTACAACAATGCCTGGCAAGGGGCCAATAATTTTCCGTTTTGAGCCTCTCATGCCTAAACAAATACTTATTTGACAATTCAGAATTACCTGCCAGAGAACTAAAAGTTATTCTTTTATATTAGGCTAGCTTTTAAAGGCAAGTTGTTGTCATTGACCAAGTCAATTGTAGATGAACTTTAGTGTGAACCTGTTACATGAATGAGTAAAAGATGATCCTTAGCTTGTTTATTTCTTCACAGCAGTCTATATAATCTGTGAGCTCTAAAGCCTACCAGTGGCAAACTCAAATTTTTACATATCCAGTTGTCTTCAACATAGCCCAAATAAATGTTTAGCCATTTAGAGCCTGCCTGCTTTGCATATCACAGGAAACTGTGCCCAACATCTGCTAGCCATAGATAAGATCAACCCTGTAGCTATAAAATATCCTAAGCTGCTTCTGCCTTTTGCAGCTCTCTGACCCAGACTCACTGCTGGAGTGCTGTGTAACATTACCTACACACAATACCTCTCTATGATTCCCTCTCCCCTCTGAGTTCCCTTGCCCTCATCCCTTACCCTCGCAAGTGCTATATAGCCTTTGGATGGTATTATGCTGTGGGGGACTTTGCCCACATGCAATCCTGTCAAAATGTTGCCTAAATAAAGCTCATGTCATATAATTTGCCTTGATCAACCCTGAAATTCCTCTAAATCACTACCGACTCTTATAGAATGATTTTATCTATCATTATTAGGCCCACTAAATGCTATTTCCAAAAGTACCTCAAAGTAGCTGAAAGAATTTACTAGTTAAATAAGATTACTTAATATTATTATTTGGATTATAGTGAATAACCACTCCCCAAAACATAGTATTACTTTGACACACATGTTAAGAAGTATTTTTTTCTTTATTATTTTATTTTTATTCTTTTTTTAAAGATGGGGTCCCTGTCACCTAGGCTGAAGTGCAATGGCATGATCGTAGCTCACTGCAGCCTCAAACTCCTGGATGCAAACAATCCTCCTGCCTCAGCCTCTTGAGTAGCTGGGACCACAGGCATGAGCCATTGCACCTGGCTAATTTATTTTTATTTTTACTTACGTATAGTGGGGTCTTGATTAGTTGCCCAGGCTGGTCTCAAACTCTTGACTTCAAGCGATTCTTCCTTCTTGGTCTTCCAAAGGGTTGGGATTACTGGTGTGAGCCATTGTGCCTAGCTGCATTTTTTTCTTAAATTTATTTGGCAATAGGTTCAGATGCTTTGTAAAAGTTTATCCTGGCTTAGAACAATTTCATTAGTAAAAATATAACTACTATTGTACAGGGCCTTGTGAGTGCATTATAATGCAGTGACTCGGACCATGGACTGTCTCTGAGAGCCCAGGGTTTAAATTCCAGTTTGTCACTTAACTATGTAACTTTGGGCTAGTTATCTAACTTCTTTAAACCACTTGCCTCACTGTAAAAATAGAGAGAATAATTGTACAGAACCATGTGTGTTAGTTATCTATTACTGTATAACAAATTAATCTAAAACTTAGTAGCTTAAAACAACAAGTATTAATATGTAACAAGTAACCCAAAATTTAGTGACTTAAAACAACATTTATTATCCCAGATTCTGTTGATTAGGAATCTGGATGCAGTCTATCTGAATTCTGTGGCTCAGGGTGTCCCAGGAATGGAATCAATGTGTCAGCTATAAATGTAGTCATCTTAATGTTTAAGTAGGGAAGAATCTTCTTCCTCGCCCACTAATAAGGTTGTTGGAAGGATTCAGTTCCTCAGGGTTGTTGGACAAAGGGCATCAGCTCCTCACTGGCTGTTGACTGGAGGCCTCCTTCAGTTCTTTGCCATGTGGGCCTCTCCACAGGACAGCTCATACGGAAGTTGCTTCATCAGAGCAGTAAGCAAGAAGGGCCAGAGGCCAGGAGTAGTGGCTCATGCCTGTAATCCTAGCACTTTGGAAGATCAAGGTAGGAAGATCGCTTGAGCCCAGGAGAGCCAAGATCACACAACTGTACTCTCCAGCCTAGATGACAGAGCGAGACCTTGTCTCAAAAAACAAAAAGAAAAAAGAAAAAAGGAAATTAACTTCCCGTAACTTTTTTTTATAAAACTAAATTACAACTTTACTCAGGTTTCACTATTTTCTCTACCAGTGGAAACATTTTTTCTGTTCAAAGGGTCTAATCCCCAACATCACATTGCATTTAGTTGTCATGTCTTCCTAGTCTTTTTGATCTATGACCATTCCTAAGGTTTTTTTTGCATTTCAAAATCTTGATAATTTTGAGAAGGACTGGTAGTTACTTTGTAAAATGCCTCTCAATTTAGGTTTGCTTTATATTTTTTCAGAGTTAGGCTGAAATTTTGCATTACAGGAAGGATAACACAGAAGTGGTTTGCCCTTTGTATCATATCATGGAGTATGTGATGTCAGTATGTATCACTAGTGCTGTTGACTTTGATGATGGTCAAGGTCATATCTACCCATTTTCACTTCAATACAGTTACTATTTTTTTTTTTATCATCTCACCACTTTTGACATATTCTGTTTGTTACAAATAAGTTACTAGGTCCAGTCATCACACACAAGGGGAGAGGATGACACAGGGCATGACTGCCAGGAGGCATGTTTCATTGACAGCCATTTTAGAAGCTGTTTGCCACATCATGGAAGGTGTGGGGGGAAGGTTAGGACACAATAATACAGATAAAGGACTTAGTATGTTACTGTTGAAATAAACAGTAGCTATCATAATGATTCGTACAATGATACCTATTTTGTGGATCATTTTCACACGGATTCATTTTATTTAACACATGTTTATCGCACCCTAACTGTGCTAGAACTGGAAGTTTAAAGCTATTCTGGTTTAGGAAGGAGATAATAATAAATAAGTAAAAAAAAATCTAAATTATTTTAAAAGATACAAGAAAAGTAAGCGGGACAAGATGACAGAGAATGTGCGTGTGCGCGCGCACGCGTGTGTGTGCGTGTGTGTGTGTGCGTATGGGTATGACCATTTCAATCAAGTCAAAGAAAGCCTGTGTGAGATAACATGTATCCTGAGGTTGGATTTGAGAAAACATCAGTTTTACAAGATCCTGAGAGAATAGCAAATTCAAAGGCTACAAGACAGGAAAGAGTTTGTCATGTTGAAGGAAGGAACAGAACATCCTTATAAAAAAGTATATTGAGAAAAGGGTAAAGTAGTATGAAACAAGGTTGGAGAGGTAGGCAAGGGCTAAATATATAGGGTTTCGTAGGCCATGGGAATGGCATTTTATTTTATTCTGTGTATGATGGAAAGAATTGGATGCTTTTATGAAAGGTCTTATTTTTTTCAAATTTTATATTTTCAAATTTTGGTCTAATTGAAAAATTACCGAAAGTTTGCAAGAATAGTACATATCATTTACTTGGTCTTTCCAATTATTTATATTTTGTCACATTTACAGTTTCCTATTCTTTATCAATATATTAAAAGTGAATTTGAGATATCACATCTCTTTACTTAAAAAACTTCAGTATGTGTTTCCTAATAATATAAACATTCTCTTACATTATCACAGTATAATTATCAAAATCAGAAAATTTAATATTATAATTCTATTACTTAATCCACTGTCTATATTCAAATTTTGTCAATTTTCCCACTAATATATTTTACATCTGTTTTTCCTGGTTCAGCATTCATAATAGAATTCTGGTTTTGGATTTAGCTGTGATGTTTCTTTAGCTGCCTTCAATCTGAACAGTTTTTCAGTCTTTCTTTGCCTTTCCTTGACCTAAACAATTTTGAAGAATACAGGACAGTTATTTTGCAGAATGCCTCTTAATTTGAGTTTGATAATTTCTTATTATTTGATTCAGGCTATGCATTTTTGTCAAGAATGCCACACAGAGGCATGGTATCCTTCTCAGTGCATATCAAGACTCATCAATATTAGTTTGTTCCAATAATGTGATATTAATTTTGATAACTTGATTAAGATAATCACTATAGTATTTTTCCACCTTTTTTAATAATTAGTATATAATTTGTGGAGGGATATTTTGAGATTATGTAATATCCTGTTCATCAATCTTTCACCCACTAGTTTTAGCATTTTCTAAGCCCATTTTTTTCTGTATTATTAATTGGCATTTTATTGTGCAGAAGGGCTTTCCCTTTTCCTTCATTTATTGTTTATTTACTTATTTATATTGGTATATATTCACAGATTTTATTTTTTATTGAATTATAACCCATTGTTAGAATTATTATATTGATATTTAAATGTTTCTCATGTTTTAAAAGACTCACTATGAGTTTTGTGTGCAAAAACCAAAAACAGAAAAAAAAAAAAAAAAACTGTAGAATTTAAGGAGCCATAAAAGGCTATTAGAGTAGTTTAAACAGAAGATGGGTAACTTAAAGAGTTTAATGGCAGTAAAGAGGGAACAAAGTATATGGATACAGGACATACTTTGGAGCTAGTATAAAAAGTGCTTGTTGATGGATTAATATATTAGTTAGGATTCTCTAGACAAAACCAATAGGATCTCTCTCTCTCTGTCTCTCTGTGTGTGTGTGTGTGTGTGTGTGTGTGTGTGTGTGTGTGTGTGTGTCTGTGTTGTGTATATAAAGAGGTTTATTATCAGGAACTGGCTCACACATTATGGAGACTGGCAAGTCCCACATCTGCCGGGTGGGTTCAGCAGGCTGGGGACCCAGGAGAGCTGATGCCCAGTTCAAGTCCAAAGGCAGTCTACTGGAGAATTCTCTGTTGCTTGAGATAGGACAGTCTTTTTGTTCTATTCAGGCCTTCATCTGATTGGATGAGGCCCGCCCACATTGGGAATGACAATCTGCTTTACTCAGTCTACTGATTCAAATGTTAATCTCATCCGGAAACACTTTCACAGACACACTAGAATATTGTTTTTCCAAATATTTTGGCACCCCTTGGCCCAGTCAAATTAGGACATGGAGCCTCATAAAATTAACCATCACATGTGAGATATGAGGAAACATGAATAGTCAAGGGTTTTTTGTTTTTTTGGTTTTTTTTATCAGCTTTCTGGCTTTGGTGAGGCCATTTACTGAGATGACGCTACTGAGGGAAGACTTCACCAAAGTGACTGTTCAGCTGAAGCTCTTTTCTTATTGAAATGGGAAATGTAAAGAAGATGCAATTTTAAAATAAAGTGCCTAATAAATATTAGTTAAATTTTCTTGATTTTTAAGAGACTGAATTTATGGCTCTTTAGGCCTGACCTTTATCATGTATTTAAAAAGTAAATACTGAGTGTCCTTTTCTAGGAGTTTTAGTTCATGGGCCCAAATCATTTGCACATCTGTACCCCTGGTTTCACACTATTTTGGTTGGGGCATACTGTAAAACCTTCAGAACCTGATAGAAAAAGGCAATATCCAAAGGAGTTCTTTCACCTGGAGGAAACTTTTCCCTTCTTTGTTCTTTCTTTCCTTCTTCGAAATGATGTTTTGCATGAGAATATTTAGCAAAAAGCCTTTGGAGTTTTGAAGTATCTTCCTCTTGAGAAATCTCAGAAATCCAGAATGAGATACAGAAAAGTTTGATTATTTCTCAAAACTGGTTCTAAACCAGTAAATATTAACTTTTGGGGGTAGAGATATAATCAAACTTTTCTGTATCTCATTCTGGATTTCAACACTTAAAAGTTTTGATGTTAGGTACAAACCTGTTTTGAAAAAATTCACATAAATACAAAGTTTTTTATGTGACTTCAGGTATTTCCCAGACTTCTTGAATGCCTCTATGTACCTTGGTTACATAAGTCCATCAAAGGAAGGTGGAAGGCCTTGGAGCTAGGGTCAGCAGGAGGGCCTCTCCATTAGGAAGCCTGAAGGGTAATAGAGGCAGTAGTGGTAGAAACCTGCTAGAGCATTTAGCTGTTAGAAGGGCTACCAATAGGAACTGCATCCTTGGGTAAAGAAATGAATCCCAGTCCTCATTGTGGCAGGGAGGAAACTGACCTTGCTATCCTCTCTAAAAATATATTTCTGATGAAAGAGATCATTGTCAAAACCACTATTTAAAGAAAAGGCTAGCCCAGCAAGGCAGCTTATGGCTGTCCCAACACTTTGAAAGACTGAGACAGGCCGATCACTTGAGCCCAGGAATTCAAGATTTGCCTGGGCAACATGGTGAAACCCCATTTTTACAAAAAAAAAAAAAAAAAAATTAAAAATTAGCTGGGCGTGGTGGTGCAGACTTGTAGTCTCAGCTACTCAGGAGGCTGAGGTGGATCACCTGAGCCTGGGGTGGATGACGCCGCAGTGGGCAGAGATTATGCCACTACACTCCAGCCTGGGCACAGAGTGAGACCCTGTCTCAAAAAAAAAAAAAAAAAAAAGTGGAGGGGTGGGAGCAATCTGCTGTATAACACTATACAATCCCAAAGGAGAAATCTGCACACTACAGCATAGCATAGTTCCATTAGAAAGAAGAGGCCCACCCAGCAATCTTTCTTTCACCACCACTGTGAATCCTCCTCTTTTAGTCTAAGTTATTGTTATTTACCACCATCTTCTAAATATAATTTATCCTTTCTTCCTTTGTAATTGAAATATAGGTTATTAATGAGCCACATGGCTGCTTATAATAAACACTACCTTATAGGCTTTCCTTTAGCCAGGTGTGACTGATTTCTGGCTTAAACGATGTAAACAAATGTGGCGTATGCAACTTCCAGGTAGTGTCCTTTTTGATTTTTTTGCTTCTTCCTATTAGATGAAATTCAGATGTAATTTAATAGCAGGAGCTTCAGGAGTCACTTTGGGCCAAAAATTAATTTGGCAAGTGGAAACCACATATGGTAGAACAATAGAGTAGAAGGAGCGTGAATCTCTGACTCCTTGGACTACCATACCACCATGAACTGGTTACATCTGGACCTCTTGAAAAGAAAATAAACTTATATTGTGTTTCAAAGTAATATGATTTTGTTTCTTTTCTGTAACTCACAGCTGAACCTAATACAATTTCCTGATAGATTCTTGGGCTTCCCAAATCCAGTGCCACGCAGGAGCCATGTTAGTATTTTAAAGCATGAATTAAATAGTCATTTATCTGCTTAAAAGCTTCCAAATGTTCCTGTGACCCTAATGGACAAAAACACAGTTTGCCTTGGCTAACAAATCCCTTCAGGTTTGTGCAGGCTAGCTTTAAATTTTCCCCATTCGGATCTCAGTTTCAGTGTTAGTTCCTAGACAGGCCTTTCCTTACCACTCCAACTAAAGAAACCATCTGGTCTCTCTCTACCATATGCACCTATTTTGATTGCCTGCCTAGCAAATACAGTTATCTTCAGGTACTTTCATTTTTACTATGAATAGTTTTCCCCCAAGCTAGGATATAGAGCTCCATAAGTGCAAGGACATATCTATCTTATCCTCCGCTGTATACCAAGGCCTTGGTAAAACAATTTCCATGTAGTAGATCATGAATTTAAGAGTGTATGAATAACTGAATGGAGTCCTTCTTATGTGCCAGATATTCTGCCAGGCATATTAATGAATTAACTCATTTAATTGTCACATCACGGTCCTATACCACAGCTGCTATTTTCTCCATTTTACAGAAAAGGAAATTAAGAGAAGTGGAATAACTTGCCCAATGTCACAAAGCCAACAAATGGCAAGGCATCAATGTTGTAGATACTGAGATAATGCATTAAGACCTTTTGAAATATATGTACCTAGTTTGCCTTTTTTACTAAATTCAAACAGATTTTTAAAAATCTGTTTTATTTAGGTGTAATTTACACACAAAGCTCACCAATTTTATGGGTATAATTTGATGAAATTTGCAAGAATACAGCAGATCCTCGAATAAGGTCACTTTGTTCACCATCATTTTGTTATGACATTGATGAGAAACAAAGAAAAAAATAACTCCCTGCTGGAGCCCCTGTGTAGAGTTTGCTCATTCTCCCCTTGTCTGCGTGAGTTTTCTCTGGGCACCTCTGTTTCCTTCCACATCCAAAAGCTGTGCTGGTTAGGTGAACTGGAGTGTCTCAGTGGTGCCTGTCTAAGCGAGTGTGAGTGAACCTGCAAGGCCATTCTGCGGGGGGATGGGGTCCTGTCCGGCACAGGGCTGCTTCCTGCTTTGCCCCTGTGCTGCCAGGACAGGCTCTGCCCACTCACTACCCTGAACTGGAATAAGCTGTAAATAATTATCTTTTGTTTTTATTAATCTTTCTTATACATATGTATAACTCACTTTTTTTTTCAGTATTTAACATTAGAAATATTTTGGTCTTTATTTAGAATTTTGTTGATGTTTCTGTAATCAGAAACATGGGCAGGAACTTACACTTGTTTATGTCAACTAGCCTAAGGCAAAACTGGTTTCCTTATACCTCGTTTGGCTTACAGTCATGGTTTCCAAGGGCCCATGGACAACCCTCAGTGAGGATTTACTGTACAGTCATGTAACCACAATTATGACACGGAACATTTCCAACACCTAAGTGTATTGGTGAGTATTGATAAGTGTATAACTGCTAAATAAGTGTGTGTTATTGAATAGCTAGGCACAAAGACATGAAATTTCTTTCCTCCTTTTTTTATTGTTTAATTTTATTTTAAGTTGAAAATCAGTGAAATTGCTATTTGAGTGGTATATTTTACGTTCCTTGTGCGAATAGACCTGAGATTAAAAGAAAATTTTATTTATTAAGGTTTTTAAGTATTTGTGTTTTGCCTTCTATCAAAACAGCCATATTTTAAAAATCTTGACATTTTTATGTGAGGTTCAAATTATATGACGCCAAGTTGGTGTTACTCTCTTTGTTCAATCCGTTCTCTTAAAAATATCCAAACTGGTATTCTGGTCTTTATTCTTTTAGGACTCAAAAAACCCCACAACATTTCTGTATCTACTACATCAGAAGCAGGGATCATAATAAATGGGTCCTTTTCTTTCTAAATATCCAGATACTAATTGCAAAAATGTTTGGATATTATTGAAATTTTCTCCAGGGCACCTACTGGCAGTAGGAAACCATCTTCCAGGTCAGCCTCTCCTGGCTGCTATCATCCCAAGTATCCAGTGGGCAGTTTTATTTTGCTGCCTTAATTTCACTTTAGAATTTCGGCTACAGCCTTGATTTTTTTTTCCCCAAGGAAATACAGGTATAAACTTCTGAAACATGAAAACCATGAAAATCTTAAAACAGCATGTAATTGATTCCAAAACATTGACACAACAATCATGCTTGAATATTATGACAAATACATCACAACAATTAATTAATGTCCATGCTTACATTTTTTGTGCTCATAAAATTCTATACTCACTGATTTCCTTAGGAAGTCTTGCAGGACATCCATTTAGTATACCTTTTATATTCAGGCCTGTTATTTGGGAAAGTATTTGTTGGTGTCCAATTGTATGTGCCTTAGTGTTTTATGACATCTCATCCAATAGATCGGGGTCCCCAACTCCAGGCCAGGGACTAGTACTGGGCCATGGCCTATTAGGAACAGGACTGCACAGGAGGTGGTAGTGGCGGGAGACCTAGCATTACTGCCTGAGCTCCACCTCCTGTCAGATCAATGGGGCATTAGATTCTCCTAAGAGCGGGAACCCTGAACCCTGTTGTGAACTGCATGTGAGATTGTGCGCTCCTTATGAGAACCTGATGCCTGATGATCTGAGGTGGAACAGTTTCATCCTCAAACCATCATCTGCACCCCACCCCCACCCACATTCATGGAAAAAGTGTCTTCCACAAAACTGGTCCCTGGTGCCAAAAAGGTTGGAGACTTGGAGACCGCTGCCATGGATGATCTCAAAATTAGGTATTGTTTTCATTTGCTTCATTCTTGTTTTCTTACTTCCTACCCACCTCCCAGGACTGAATCTTTGTCTTTCTTTGCTAATATATACTTTGAATGCCTTGGATATACATAGAGAGCAAGAGTCAAGGTAAACAAACAGCACATCAGAAGACTGAGAGGTCTATGTTCGATTCAGTCAAGGAGTGCTGAGAAAGGAAGGTGATGGAAACCAACAAACATCTTAGACGCTGAGCTCATGAATGGTTCCAGTTAGGACAGAACAGTCTATTTGTTTGCCTGGCCAAGGCCTAGAGGTAGATGTAATGTTGATAACTAAAGGAATAAGATTTGGGGAAGGAATAAAAGTGGTGTAGTGGAAAGACAAGAGAATTCTAATTATGGCTCTGACACAGTAGATTTTTGACAATTTAACTAACTTTATGTTCTTATCAGTATTTTATAAAATGAATCAATGATTACAGAGTTTAAGCATCATTAAATTTTAGTTTTGGAGTAGGCTCCAGTGGCTTTCCAACCCAATTCCTATCGTATGCATGCCTCACACAATATCCCTAATAACTGACCAGCTAGCTACTCTAGTGATAGACAACTCATTATGTATTAAGGCAGTCAATCCTATTTTGTATAGCTCTACTTCGCTGGATTTTAGACTTTTTGGTCTCCATACCCCTTTTTACTCTTAGAACTTACTGAGTCTTTCCTAGCTCATGTTTTGTAAAGAAAAACCAAAACAAAACAAAACCAAAACTTATTGAAGATCCCAAAGAACTTTTGTTTAATGGAGTATAGCCATTGATACTTATTATATTAGAAATTAAATGAGTTGTTTTAATACTAAATTAATTAACTACTACTAATAAACCCATTATATATTTATACTTTTTAAATTAAAAAATTATATTTTCAAAAATTATAGTGAGAAGAATGGAATGGTTTACCTCTTGAAAAATCTTTTAAATTTCTGTCCTAATAAAGGGTTCTTATGTTTTCTTTTTTGTGACACAACATGTCAGGTAGACTCTGGAAAACTCCACTGCACACTTGTAAGAAAATGATTGTTTTGTTGTTTCTTAAAATTTTTTTTACTGCAGATACTACAGCGACTTATGTAAGAAAATGAGAGTCTAAAAGGCAAATAACATCCTAGTATTATTTTTAATATAATTATGAACTTGCAGACCCCTTGAAGGTCTTAGTTGCCTCAGGGGTTCCTGGATCACATTTTGAGAACAATTGCTCTATTTATAAAGTAATTTTATTTATATTGAGCCCATATTTTCCTTCTATATACAAGGCACTTGTACTAATCTTAAGATTCATAAAAATATAAGTCTGATAACTGTAATAAATGATGCCCCTACTCAAATATTTTACGACAACTATCATGTTAACCACTACATATTTTCTTTAGGGTAAAATTTCAAGTTATTTCAACTAATTTTCATATGACAAATTTCAATTTTTTTTCATTTTAACTACGTTATTATTGGGCTTGCTCCCATTAGTCAATGGTTCTTTTAGTGCAACATTTATAATTCAATATAATATTTTGGGATAGTCTGAATGGCACAGATAGAGAGAAAAATGTTAACCTGGATTCGATACTTTAATTAATGTCCTTCACATTTATTTATTTTCGACCTATGTTTTAATTTGCTGATGTTTAGATAAATCTCTCTTATCTTACAGTTTTGATTTAAGTTGATTTGTAAAAATTTTTTAACCTATATCAGCTTGCTAGATATGAATCATGGCTTTAGCTTGTTTGGTCCTGATGCTGTCATACAAAGTATTCATAATATTTATGGCAGATACATTGGTATGTGTTGACCAAGTTATTTTACTTTCCTCCTGGCATACAGGACAACTACATAACCAACCCCTCTCATATCTTGGTAGGGCAAGGGACTAAGTTTTGGTCAGTGGCATACGGGCAAAAATACCATATGATATATTTCAGTGCTGGGCAGAAACATCTAGCATGAAGAACTTCACCCTGTCCCCAATTTACTTGCAGGGAGAAAATAACTCTGAAATGAGAGAATCAGAAAACGGGAAGAACATGGATCCATGAATTCATAATTTGAAGGAAAACGTTCCAGGAGAGCCATTATTTATTGTTTTTACCACATGGGATTGTTTGATAGCCTGTCCTTGAGAGCTTGTTTGGAGGTTCTAGCAGGGAAGCACAGCTACTCGTATATTCTTGAGGGAAGACCCGGCCTCCTCTACTGGAGACGGTTGTCCTCTTAGACCCAGGACACAGCTTCCAGAGCAACTCACATGGAGCAGTGAGGGAGGAAGGGGACACCCCCCCAGCCAGCCACATCAGCCGAATCAACCCTGATGATCAATGGGGTGAAAGATGTTGCAGCCAGATGGCCCTCACATTCTTGATAGCTTATCCTAATACATGTTCTCAGCATTTATTAAAGTTCTTTCTCTATGTTGACACGAATCTGTTACTCAGTCATTGTTTTGTTATAGTCATTCACTCAAAAAGAATTATCTGTCTCAAGTATACTAATAGTTACTGTCAATTAATATACATTTATTTATCATAACCACAAGGATAAAAGGTAATTTGGGGTGGATACTATGATGAAGTCCAGACAAATGATGAGTAATTCTGGCACCACAGAATGAGTTGGAATCACTTCTGATTTTCTGAAAGAATTTGTTTAGAATTGGTATTAGTTCTTATATGCTTGGTAGAATTCACCACTAAAGTCATCTAGCCTAAGACTTTCTTTATGGGAAGGTTTTAAACCGAAAGTTCAATTTCTTTAGTAGATAAAGTCTTGTTTAGATTCTATATTACCTCGAGAGATCTTTGTGATTTGTCTTATAAGAAATTTGTCCATTTCATCTAACTATCAAATTTCTAGGCCATTTTTAGTGTAAGCATGATTTCCCACTTTCTTTTACTTTTAGTCTATTAGCCTTTATATGTAAAATGTGTTTTTGTTGTTGTTGTTGTTGTTTTGTTGTTGTTTTTTTTTTCTGTGATGGAGTCTTGCTCTGTCATCCAGCTAGAGTGCAGTGGTGCCATTTCGGCTCATTGCAACCTTGGCCTCAGGGGTTCATGCAATTTTCCTGCCTCAGACTCCTGCGTACCTGGGATTACGGGCATGTGCCACCACCCTGGCTAATTTTTGTATTTTTAGCAGAGACAAGGTTTCACCATGTTGGCCAGGCTGGTCTCAAACTCCTGACCTCAAGCAATCCACCCGCCTCGGCCTCCCAAAGTGCTGGAATTGCAGGTGTGAGCCACTGTACCTGGCCTAAAATGTGTTTCTTATTGGTAGTATTTAACTGGTTCTTGCATGTTATATCAGATCTGGCAATCCTTTCCGTTTAAATAAAATGTTTACACTGTTTACATTTAATGTGATTATTAATATGGTTAGGCCCAACTTATTGTCTTGCTACTGATTTTCTTTTTTTTCCAATACAGTTTTTGTTTCCTTTGTCCTCTTTTGCTGCCTTCTTTTGGATTACCTGAATATCTTTCATGACTCCACCTTATCTCCTTTTCTGACTGTTTTTTATTGTAGCCATTTTGAGGTTGCTCTAAGGCTTATAGTAACAATCATTATCATATTCTACCTTTGATATTATATCACTTCATTTATGAGACACATACATCACTTTCCGTAAAAGACATTTACAATAGCATACTTCTATTTCTCTTTTCCTGGCCTTTGCACTATTATTGTCACACATTTTACCTTTACATATCTTATAACTCCTGTAATAATTTATTATTATTTTTCAACAGTGAATTATCTTTTAAAGAGATGGAAATAATAAGAAAAAAATCTTACATATTTATCTATGCATCTTAAGCTCCATCTCCTCCTTTCTGATTCTCTTCATTCCTTCATATAGAAAAGTATTTCTACCTGGTATCATTTTCCTTCTGCCTGAAGGACTTCTTTTTAACATTTCTTGGTTGTAGGTGCTTTTGGTTATTTCAGTTTTTTTTTCAATGTCTGAAAACTTCTTTATTCCACCTTCCTAAGGCCCTGTGTGAGCCAGCACTAGCCACTATTCCTCTAATCCCTTAAGATGATTCTTCCCTTGGACTGGAACAGTCTCTTCACACCCATACGCTCTCTATATCTGCTGAATACAGGAGGGGACACTCTGCACATCCCTCTATACAGCTTTCTCCTTTTAGGTACTCAGCTTTGCAAATTCTAGTTGTCTTAGTGTTGTTGGACTTTCAGCTCTGTCTGCTCAACTTGGAGAGTCTTCTGGGACTTCTGTAATTTTTACACTAGTGTTTTACTATCTACTTTGTTTGCTTTCTTATAGGATTACTGTATTAAATGTTGACATGTTTTTGTTTCAAATAATTATTATCAGCCATGTTTATGTATGTATTTCTTTTTCTTTCTTTCTTTCTTTTTTGAGAGATCAAGTCTCGCTGTGTCACCCAGGCTGGAGTGCAGTGGTACAGTGGTGTGATCTTGGCTCACTGCAACCTCCGTCTCCCAGGTTCTAGCAATTCTCTTGCCTCAGCCTCCTGAGTAGCTGGGACTACAGGCACATGCCACAATTAATTTCTTGTATTTTAGTACAGATGGGTTTTCACCATGTTGCCCAGGCTGGTCTCGAACTCCTGAGCTCAGGCAATCCTCCTGGCTTGGCCTCCCAAAATGCTGGGTTTACAGGTGTGGGCCACCGCGCCCTGCTTATGTATGCATTTCTTAATGATTTATGATTAATAAGATGAAAAGAAAAAGTACAGTTGCTTTTCTTCTCAATATGATTATATATTTCTGTGTAAATGCAATTTAAAACAGTATTAAAAACAATACAGTTCAGTGTTCATTTTTTTCTTAGATTTAACTTATTATTTTTAACTATATGTTTTGTGAAACATTTAAAATTGAAAAGATAAATCAATAATACTAAGATCTAATCACTTAGATTGGTTGCTTTTATTCAGTTAATGTAAGCTGCTGTGATATTAATAAACGTTTAATACTAGGATTTGTAATTAACCTTAACAATATTCACATTTGACCATGTTTGTAATCAGCCACTGTCAAGATCCCTCTAATTTTAATATTCTATGAGCTTATAATGTTATACTGCTAAAGGGTTCACATTTAGTCTAAAACCAGAAGGGAACTAATAAAGCATTAACAACACAGAGGGGAAAATGATGAAGTACTCAAGATAGGCATATCAATACATTTGCATCCAGTATACATATCTACATGGAAGGCCCAAATCATAAGATCGCTCTTAAGCATAGAATCAGAGCAAGGGGAGTTAATAGGACAATCTTGAAAACTTCTGTCATTAAGCCACTTCACCTTGTTTCATCCAATTCCTGAAAGGAAAGACCTACTGCACATCCCAGAGAATGATATCCAGAGACAGGGACTGCTTCTGTTTACAGTGTTGTAGCCTTACCATAAATTTTGGACATTTTCTTTCTCCCATTCTCCACCCTTTAAAAACATAGCAAATAAAATGTACTATAAGAAGAGTAAACTATCAATTACCTTCTGAAATTTAAGATGGTATATTTTGACTGTGTTCATTAGAGGCAGATTTAACCTAGATTGACCAAATAATTAATTTTAAAATGTGCATTTTTCCATAGAATTATCAGAGATGAAAACTACCAAGTTTTCTTTTCTATTTTTGTTTTTTGGTTTTTGTTGCAAACCTGAGCCCCTTCCATCCCTGCAGCATAAAGAATGTAAGGGAACAGGAAATTGAAACTTTCAGTAAGAGCAAGATGTATTTAAGATGAAGCAATAGCAATTTTGCTAATCTTTAACCAAAATTCTCTCTCTAACACTGTGAGAGTGGAGATTTCTCCTTAGTATGAATTTAAGTGCACGATGATTACACTACTCTGATTTTGATAGTATAGCATGGATTTATTAAGTCACAGCTGCAAAATAGTCTTAAGCCATGATTGTATGTAACCACATCTCATCAAAACAAAATTTGCTGGTTGTGTAAATTACTTCGTATTCCATAGATAAAATGGTGATCAAAATAGTTACCTACTTTGAGTCCATTTTTGTAGAAAGCAAGCCCAGGAGGATTACATACCATGCTTAATTTGAATACCTCCAAAATCTGAGGTTTTCAGAGCAGCATTAATCTTCTAAGCCTCACAAATATCAGAGAATTTTGAATTTTGATCTCTTACAATTGCTATGCAATAATTTAACCTGATGGAGATACACTGTAGTTATTAAAAGACAGAAAATGCAAAGTTCAGGGAAGACTTCTGGCTAAGAGAGCTGAGTTCAGATCCTTAAGTGGCAGTTCACTTATTAGCTATGTGACTTTGGGACAGTTACTAATTCTTTATGAGGTGTGGTTTCCTCAGTATGTAAACTATATATAACAGTGCAGCTGCTTTTGTAAAGATTTTAATAATGGGGCATATAGCAGACATTTTAAATGTTAGCTTCTACTCTACTCTTTCCCCATGTTTTAGGCCAATCTAGTATTTATTTTTATTTTTAATTCTTTTTTTTTTGAGACAAGGTCTGGCTCTATGGCACAACTAGTGTGCTCATTGCAACCTCAGCCTCCCAGGTTGTAAGCGACCCTCCCACCTCAGCCTCCCAAGTATCTGGGACTACAGGTGTGCACCACCATGCCAGGCTAAGTTTTGTATTTTTGATAGAGACAGGCTTTTGTCGTGTTGCCCAGGCTGGTCTCAAACTCCCGCACTCAGGGCATCCACCTTGGCCTCCCAAAGTGCTGGGATTACAGGCCTGCACCTCTGCGCCCGGCTGGCCAGTCTAGAGTTTTTTCAATTGTGAGGGAACAGGCAACAGAATGTACCTCTGTCCAAAGTAAGATACATATTTTATATCTGTCTCTCAACCCAGTAAACACAGCATATATAATTGAAACAAAAGTTTCACGAAATAGTATTAATCATACTATGTGCCATGTGCTATGTATTATTACTGTCTGTTTCCTATTAAAACACAAGCACCGTAAGGGTAGGGGTATTTGCCAGTTTTTGTTCACTTGTGTACCCCTAGAACTTAGAACAATGTTTGGCACCCAGGACACAAGAATTTTTTGTGTCTGTGTTAAGTGAAAGAATGAATGACTAAATTGTACCTACCATGACACAATGGTGTTAAGCGCTTCAAAGTGTTTTTCTTATTTATTCCACAGGTAGAAATGTATTATTATTATTAAGAGACAGAGTTTCACTCTTTCGCCCAGACTGGAGTGAAGTGGCACAATCTTGGTTCACTGTACCCTCCACCTCCCAAGTTCAAGTGATTCTCCTGCCTCAGCCTCCCAAGTAGCTGGGATTACCGGCCTGCACCACCACACCTGGCTAATTTTTGTATTTTTAGTAGAGACAGTGTTTCACCATGTTGGCCAGGCTAATCTTGAACTCCTGACCTCAGGTGATCCACCCGCCTCAGCTTCCCAAAGTGCTAGCATTATAGGCATGAGCCACCGCTCCTGGCCCAGTAGAAATTATTTACATGATTGTCGGGCCCGGTGCAGTGGCTCACGCCTGTAATCCCAGCACTTTGGGAGGCCAAGGAGGATGGATCACGAGGTCAGGAGATCGAGACCACGGTGAAATTCAGTCTCTACTAAAAATACAAAAAATTAGCCGGGCATGGTGGCAGGCGCCTGTAGTCCTAGCTACTTGGGAGGCTGAGGCAGGAGAATGGCGTGAACCCGGGAGGCAGAGCTCACAGTGAGCCAAGATCACGCCACTGCACTCCAGCCTGGGCAACAGAGCGAGACTCCGTCTCAAAAAAAAAAAAAAAAGAAATTATTTACGTGATTGTCATCACTGTCTATCTTGGATATGCAATATACAGCACAGAGACAATTTCTTGTCCTTCAGTTTCGAAGGAAAAGCAAAGCGGTGGTTATGCTGTGGTGTTCATCCTGGTAGTGATGGGGGTGGGGTGGGGTGCATTTCTTTTTCTAAGGAGGACTGAGGCAGGAAAATAGGGTCTGGAGGCAGGAAACATAAGGCCTATTCACACTTCAGCTATAACAGGAAATATCCTCTCCATAGGGCGTAGGCCATAAATGACTTTGTAACTTTACTTCGTCTTCTCCCTTTACATAGGGCATACCCAAAGTAACCAATGGAATCCTCTAGGGGGTATTTAAACTCCCCAAAATTCTGTAACCGGGCCCTTGAGCCCCTATGCTCGCCCGTTCCCACACTGTGGAGTGTACTTTCATTTTCAATAAACCCCTTCATTCCTTCCTTGCTTTGTTTGTGCGTTTTCTTCAATTCTTTCTTCAAGATGCCAAGAACCTGGACACCTTCTACCAGTCAACAGGATGACAGGCAAAAGTCTTATCAAGACGCTCATGAACCAAAGTATACCTCTGACGTCTTGATTCTTGTAGTCCAAGCCTAGCCTGGTTTGGTAAGCAGCAAAGGAAGAAAAACGCAAGATAGTTTCTTGAACAATCTCCTGATGCAACCGTTTACAGGTTTCCTGTCAGCACCCAGGGGGAGCTTTTGGCCAGAGACTCTCACAGTCTCTGGGTGTTCCCAGTGCTCGAGCTCAAGGGAGGCGCGCTGCGGGCTGAAGGCTCAGGTCAGAACCGCAGGGGCTCGGGCGGAGGCGGACTCCGGTCGAAGGCTGTGGGGTGAGAACACTCGCCCCCTCAGCTGCCGCCGGGTGGCACGCCCACGCCGCGCCTTCCGGTTGGCCCCTGAGGCGACGGGTGAGGCACAGCTGAGAGCCAAAGCCACAGGCTGGGGCGCTAACGCCCCCACTCCGCTCTGCGCTCCAGACAGCCGCGGGCTGGAGTAGGAAGGTTCAGGCGGTGGCGGAGAGCGCGCTGGAGGCTGGAGGGCCAGGAGGCGGGAAGCTTCCCGCACGGGGGCGCTGTCACCTGCCTATGGGAGGAGCCAGAGAGGGACCTGGCTCTGCTGCTCTGAAGCACCGGAGTCGGGAGAACCCATCCAGACATGAAGAGCGCCAAAGGTATTGAGAACTTGGCTTTCGTCCCCTCCAGCCCAGACATCCTGCGCCGCTTGTCTGCGTCCCCCTCCCAGATCGAAGTCTCTGCCTCGTCCTCTGACCCCCAGAGAGAGAATTCGCAGCCACAGGAGCTTCAGAAGCCCCAGGAGCCCCAGAAGTCACCAGAGCCATCTCTGCCTTCGGCCCCTCCCAATGTCTCCGAAGAGAAGCTCCGGTCACTGTCGCTGTCCGAGTTTGAGGAGGGGCCTTACGGCTGGAGGAACTTCCATCCTCAATATCTCCAGCGGTGCAACACACCTCGAGGCTTTCTGCTTCACTACTGCCTCTTGGCCGTCACACAAGGTAAAGTCCAGCGCCCGCTCGAGGCTCGGGCCAGTGGAGAGCGAGGTGGGCACGGCGAGCCAGCCGGGGGAGAGGGCAGGTGAGCGGGGTACGTGGGGCGGCGGACGCGCCCTGCAAGGTGGCCCCGGGTTTGGAACTTGCGTGCGTTCTCACCAAGGTCAACCTACGGGCCCCAGCCAGCCTTCCAAAGTTCAGCTTCTCCTTTATCGCTACAGTTCAAACTTGCTATACAAGCCTTTTTCTCTTTTGTATTTTACCTCAGTTTAGCGGATTCAAGACTTTCAGGGAAGATTACAAGAACCTTCCTTTGGGAAAGGTGTACCCTGGGGGAGTTTATTTTACATTATAAAGACAAAAATTTACCTAGGCCCTCTTTAAAGGTATTTTACTTTTACATTTGTTTCATTGCCTCAGGGGAAGGAGTAATACCTTTGCAGGTGGGAGTGGGATGCCTTACAAGGAAGAAAGCTATGTAAAATCTATCGTATAAATTAGATACAAACATTCATGTTTTGTGAGTGTATTTAGTTTGAGAGTATGTGGGCACCAGAAGAGCCCAGTGAGTAAATTAGCAAAGGCTCCCGACTTTGTTGAGCCTTAACCTTCATTGTGTTACATTAGTTAGCCAGTATCTGTTTTGTTCTAGGATCTCTTTTAGGTTCTCTTGGGAGTTACAGATTCAGTTCAGATTTATACCCTCAGGGGTTTGCAATCTAAGCTCAGTTTGGAGGAGTGATATCCTGGAGGGAGAACAGCTCCCTTGAAAGAAGGCACAGAGAAGGTTAAAGCTGCTTCTGGTGTGTTCAGTACAGAGGTTGAACGAAAATAGGAAGTTAACCCGAGTTGACTTTGAGGAAGGGTGGAGAAGAGGTGGAGAGGAATCATGAAGGACATGCCGAAGCTTAGTTGAATTGGCACGTAGATATTTTTTGGTCACTTGAGGCATAGTCCGAGAATATTTTCTGTATAATCAGTCAAGGATTAATTGGAAGAAATACAACCTTAGAAATATATTTTTTAGAGGGTTGGAAGCAGCTCATTTTTTAAAGTTAATAGAAAACTAAGTCAAAGCCTAAGTATACTTTTTGTTCTTATTCCTCCTCTTCAAGGAACCCAGGGCCCCTTGCTTTGCTAAGAAACCATTTATTGATTGCAAGTCAGCTGCAGGTCTTCTACTGAAGGTAGATTTGTGTTGAAGAATTATTTCCCTGTCCACTTTTCTTGTCCCTACCAAAGTTCCCCTCCATTAATGTCTTGATCATAGTTTTACAAAATTGGTAATTGTGAAGCATCACAGTGTCAAAGGAATGCGAAGATAAAAAAGTTGGACACAAGTAAAAAAGTCTTATCTTGTGTATTATCTTAAAATTCCTCTGAAATTTCTATATTATTCCAGAATATATCATTTTATATTTAATATAAAATATTGCCTAAAATTGTTATCAAATATAATTGTCACTCGTAGAAAATTTGTCAGGTTTAGTCTGGAGCAGCATCTACCCAGAGGTCCCCAATTTAAGAAGCTTAATCTGAGATAAAAGTGACCTAATAGGCCGGGCATGGTGGCTCACGCTTGTAATCCCAGCACTTTGGAAGGCCGAGGCTGGCGGATCACTTGAGGTCAGAACTTGGATACCAGCCTGGCCAACATGGTGAAACCCCCTCTCCACTAAAACTACAAAAAATTATGGCCGGGCGCTGTGGTTCACGCCTGTAATTGCAGCACTTTGGGAGGCTGAGGCAGGCAGATCACCTGAGGTCAGGAGTTCGAGACCAGCCTGGCCAACATGGTGAAACCCCGTCTCTACCAAAAATACAAAAACTAGTTGGGCATGGTGGCACATGCCTGCAATCCCAGCTACTTGGAGGGCTGAGGTAGGAAAATCACTTGAACCCAGGAAGTGGAGTTTGAAGTGGGCCGAGATCGTGTGATTGCACTCCAGCCTAGGCAACAGCGCGAAACTCTGTCTCAAAACAAAACACCACAAAAATTAGCCGGGTGCGGTGGCACACACGCCTGTAGTCCCAGCTATTCAGGAGGCTGAGGCAGGAGAATCACTCCAACCTGGGAGGTGGAGGTTGCAGTGAGCCGAGATGGCGCCACTGCACTCCAGCCTGGTGACAGAGTGAGGCAAGGTCTCAAAAAAAAAATTATAATAATAAAAAGTGCGACCCAATAAATTATTAGTTTACATTTCAGTTTAAGTTTGAATGCCTGAAAACTATTGCCATGTTTCTCAAACACGATCCTTAAGATCATTTCCATGGTATATTTAAATATACATTTAATTGGAAAGAAAAACAAAATTTGTCAAATGAGTTTATTTAACCCAGCATTTCTCAAAGACAAACAGGGGTTCTCTAAGTACTTAATTTTCTAATGTGCTTCCTGTTGTCATTCATTTACAATAGGGAGATGTAGTACGGAGCATTTCCTGATTTTTTTGTTTTTTTTTTTTTTAAGTAATGTTCTTGGAACTTGTATAGCATAGAATTCACTCTGTAGTCCCAGCTACTCGGAGAGGCTGAGGCAGGAGAATGGCGTGAACCCGGGAGGCGGAGCTTGCAGTGAGCTGAGATTGCGCCACTGCACTCCAGCCTGGGCGACAGAGCGAGACTCCGTCTCAAAAAAAAAAAAAAAAAAAAAGAGTCAGTCATTGGATTAATGTGCTATCCTTCCTGAGGAGTTTACAAATTTTTTTTTTTTCAAAGAGAAGTTTTACCATAAAAACAATGCTTTCTATTAACTAATTTTTAATTAGTATGGCAAGTGATAGGGAAGTTGATTTTATTGGATGCGGAAAATTTTGTATTATTAGATAAGTAAAAAATATGAGTTTTGAAACTTATTAAATTTGTTGAATTTATCTTTTTTGAAATATATTTTCAGCTACGGTCTTAATCAAAATTTAAAGAGATTTGTGGAGATCATGACTTGTATGTATATACTCATTCTGGTATTGAATGAAAACAATTTATCATACCTAAATAAAAAGAGTATCTAGTTAATTCAATCAGATGTTTTTTATTTTCAATTTATAGTAATGTTTAAACTCCTGTAAGTTTAATCTATATCTGGACTGTTAATAAATGAAAACAATTTATCATACCTAAGTAAAAGGAATCTCTAGTTAATTCAATCAGATTTTTAAAATTTTCAATTTATAGTTATGTTTAAAACTCCTGTAAGTTTAATCTATATCTGGACAGGACATTTTTAAGTAAGTCAAAATTTTCAGGTTTTTCAGTCTTACCTTGTTTACCTTCTGTTCCTTCGCTATAGTTATAATAAATGTATGTTTTTTCTTTTACTTTGGATATAATTTAGAATACAAGTGGCTAAAAGACTTATGTTTACTTTTGCTCTAGAATCCTTTGCATAGTAACTTTAATATCTGTAAGAATGTTAGAAAAAAATAGGGGTTTGAGAGCTCAATTTCTTCTTCCTAAGACTAAATCAAGGTTATCTCTTTTTTTGGAGTTGGGGAGAGGAGGGAAGAGACAAAGTAATAGTCAAAGTTATCTCTTGTCCTTAGATAAATATGTTTAAGGATTGAATAATTTGGGAAGCAATTGAGCCTAACTGTAATGGCCTATGGGGTCTCTTGTACCTTTTGTAGTCTTCTGAGTGAGGTCCCTGGGAGTATGATATATTAATACTTGGAAACTCTAGCAAACTGGCTTCATGGGACTTTACCAGTTTGACTTCATCATTTAAAGAAAAATGAATTAAGGCTAGTTAACTATAATTTAGTATGCAGCAAGCATCAGTTTTGTTGGACACCTGAAAATTCACAAGTGTACAACTTAAAAAGCAAACTGGGCCAGACGCGTTGGCTTACACCTGTAATGCCAGCACTTTGGGAGGCCAAGGCGGGTGGATCACCTGAGGTCAGGATTTCAAGACCAGCCTGGCCAACATGGTGAAATCCCATCTCTACTAACAAGATACAAAAAATTAGCCAGGTGTGGTGGCGCGTGCCTGTAATCCCATCTACTCCAGAGCCTGAGGCAGGAGAATCACTTGAACCCTGGAGGTGGAGGTGGAGGTGGCGGTGAGCCCAGATCGTGCCATTGCAGTCCAGCCTGGGCAATGAAAGTGAAACTCTGTCTCAAAAAAATAAATAAATAAAATAAAAATTAAAAATAAATAAATAAAAATAAAAAGCAAACTGATTTTCAAGGAAATACGTTTAGGTTGCCTAACTTTGAAACTTTGAGACTTTGAAAACTGGTACATTTAAAAAAACAAAAGAAACGAATAATCAAACTCTACTTCATTGTGTTAATAATCTTAATCATAGGGTAAAATTTTAATGATGCACATCAACTTTTCTGTTTTTTAGGTATTGTAGTTAATGGCCTAGTAAATATTAGCATTTCCACTATTGAGAAGCGTTATGAAATGAAGAGTTCCCTGACTGGCCTGATTTCATCAAGCTACGATATTTCATTCTGTTTGTTGTCTTTATTTGTATCATTCTTCGGTGAAAGAGGACATAAGCCGAGATGGCTTGCATTTGCAGCCTTTATGATTGGACTGGGAGCACTTGTATTCTCATTGCCACAATTTGTCAGTGGAGAATATAAATTGGGGTCTCTTTTTGAAGGTAAGTTTCTGTTGTGTTTATGTTTGTTTTAATCTAAAGAAGTGGATAAAACTAGGTCATTAACTTTATATTGCAATTCACTTATACAGTATGGTAAGGGTTTACATCTCTTCCATGGCTCACTGGTTTGTTCATTGTGTGAACTGTATGAGATAGGAGATTAGAGAGACTGTACATTATTCATCGTTTCAGTGGTTCTCCAAGTTTTTAAGCCTCTGATTCTTATTCCCCATATTATACACAGTCCTCCTCAAAAAGAGATGACTTGTTTTCCTTTGCAGGTTGTGACCTCACTGGAGTTCTGAGATCTTTAGTTTTTCCCTTTGTACTTTTATTTGCTGTGTTTACAGCTCTGCACCCTGGACATGTTGATTCCTGATTTGAGACAAAGAGAGGTGACATTTAGAAAAGTGAAACTTTTCCTAAGAAATGAAACTAGCTCTACTTTTGGACCTAGATAAGAAACACAGAACTTCAGAGCAAACGTCATCGTAGGTTGCTCTCGTTAGATGGAGAAATATATTATTCAAAGGCTCAGAAAGGAAATTTAATTATATACATATTTTTTCCCAATGACATTTTTAATAAAAAAACAAATATAGTAGAGCCAGAAGGGTGGACAAACGAAAGTAGACCTTAACATTTTAATGTCCTTCCTGGGACTTCTAATAGCAAATATTGAAATAATTAGGAATAAAATCAGATGGTTATAAACTCAGAGGCTTTATTCACTTACTTAACCCCTGAAAATGAAAGACAAAGGATAATTGGAGCCTGTTATGCTATAGGTATTATTTTTAAAAAGTTAAGATTGTTAGATTTGTGTGTTAATATTGAAAATTAGTATTTGCTATAGTGTGGATGTTTGTCTCCCTAAACCTCATATTGGAGGGAGGTGTTTGGGTCATGGAGGTGGATCATTCATGAATACATTAATGCCCTGGGAATGGGGTCAGTGAGTTCTGTTTGTTCCCAACAAAACTGTTTGTTAAAGAGAGTTTGAGCTAGGCATGGGGGCTCACGCCTAAAATCACAGCATTTTGGAAGGCTGAGGCAGAAGAATCCCTTGAGCTCAGGAGTTAGAGACCAGCCTGGGCAATATAGTGAGACTTTCTACAAACAAAAAAAGATTCTGGCCCCTCCCCTGTAGCTCTCTTGCTTCCTCTCTCCCCATGTGATCTCTGTGATCTCTGGCTAGCTGCCCTCTGCCTTCTGCCCTGAGTGGAAGCAGCTAGAGGCTCTCACTAGAAGCAGGTGCTGGCACTATGTTCTTGTACAGTAGAACTGTGAGCCAAATCAATTTCTTCTCTATATAAATGCCTCAGGTGTTCCTTTTTATTTATTTATTTATTTTTTTTGAGATGGAGTCTCGCTCTGTCTCCCAGGCTGGAGTGCAGTGGCACGATCTCGGCTCACTGCAAGCTCCGCCTCCCAGGTTCACGCCATTCTCCTGCCTCAGCCTCCGGAGTAGCTGGGACTACAGGCGCCCGCCACCGCGCCCGGCTAATTTTTTGTATTTTTTTAGTAGAGACGGGGTTTCACCGTGGTCTCGATCTCCTGACCTCGTGATCCACCCGCCTCGGCCTCCCAAAGTGCTGGGATTACAGGCATGAGCCACTACGCCCGGCCAGGTGTTCCTTTTTAGCAATGCAAATGGACTAAGACAATATTAAAGTATTAATCTTTCCCAAGATCAATTTTCCAATTCTAGAATGATAACAAACAGGAAAATATTCTCAATAACAAATTATATATTACATAGCATGGTTTTAGAAGTGCACTTATTAGTTAAGTAGGCTTCATTTTAGAAGTAAAAATAGAATATGTAAGTGGATGAATGGAGAGTATTTTTAAAATGTGGTAGAGTTTGGAATGAATAAGATAAGGAGAATAAGTTATCAGCAGAAAGAGCACTTACATAGATTCTAGCACATTATCCGAGATTGGACAAGACTGCACAAGGCAACTTGACATAATTTCACTGGGAGTAGTTTTAGGAACAAGCCACATATTGCAGCGTAGGCTTTAGTATAACACTATTGAAATCTAAATCGTAAGGGAATATCTAAATTTTAATCTGCCACACAAAAAAACATATTACTGATTCTATGATAGTTATTTGTTCATAGCATTTAGGTGATAATCTTTGTGCTGTTTCTAGGCCCTCAACCTTTCAGTTGCTCAGATGTCTTTCTTGTTCTTAAGTAAACAAACCTTGCTCAAAAATCTATGACTCTCTAAACTGAAACGTAAATACTTCTTCCAGTACAAAGCCTGATCTGTCTTCCACGATCTTCTCAGCTTCCTCTCTTGCCATTTATACCTGGAGTTATGGCCATTCTGAAGAACTTATTTTCCTAAAGGAAAATTGCCACAAATTAAGGTGTTTGTGTGTGACCAGAGATGAAGCTAAGATTGCTGAAGCCAGATCATAAACTTTTAGTAGTGTACTGTGCAGGTTTTCACCAAGTTCTTATTGATCTAATTAACATTTTTCATTATTTTAGCAGATTATTGAAATAGGTTAGATAGAGGAATTGGCTGATCTAAGATTTTTACTGTAAATTGACTCAATTTAAATAATAGCTTAAATGTAGCAAATGAAAGCAAAAACTCAGCTTGCCCTCCTGTTATTCCGCCATTCATATAATATATATTTATTGATATGGACTACACTTGGTGTTGAGATAACACCAGTAAAACAGTTCCATGCCATCTGGATTTTATGTATTAGTGGGAAGAAATATGCAATTAATAAACAAATGAACAAGATAATTGAAAATTGAGGTGAGTGGGTAAAGAGACAAATAGAATGAAGTAATACTGTGTTAAAGGCTAAGTATGTTTGCCAAGAAAGGCTACAATGATAATATCTGGATAGTGAAGAGCTAACCTTGAAAGATAATTTCCAGGCTGGAGAGAAACATGGTTAAGGGCTTTGCAGCAGAGGAGGGCTTGGTAGGTTTTAGGAATTGTCAGTTTTGGTCAGCATTGTCAAAGCAAGGGAGGCTGTTTTGGAGAGGCAGGTAGACACTAGGGAGGCATTTAGATTGTGCTTGAAATGCAATGCAAAGTTGTGAAAGAGTTTTATACAGGGAAGTGCATGATCTTACTGGAGTTCAAGAGACAAGAGTAAATGGGAGCCAATCACTCTGGAAATTTTTATTGTAGTCCAGGTGAGAGATAAACGTGGCTGAGACTGGGGTGGTAGGAGTAGAGATCCAGAAGATGAATGATTCTCAGTGTGTTTTATAGGAAAAAGAAATAGGACTCTGTTGGATATATTGTGAAGGAGGAATGAAGGAGTCCTTGGTATTTGGCTTGATCAGCTGGGGCCATTTTTACTTAGAAGGTGGAAGACTAGGTAGAACAGAATTGGAATGAAATTAAGAATTTGGGTTTGGAGTTTTTAGTATGAACTGCATATTATATATCCAGTGTTGCAGTGTATATCCTCAAACATATGTGTTTACATAATCATGCAAGTCATTCATTTGGTTTGATTCCTAGAAGTGCAAATACTGGATTTGAAGGCCTTCCTCATTCTAGTTTTTGATAGATAATGTCACACTGACTTTCAGGAAGGGATATATTAGTTACTCTCCCATTGTTGGTGAATGAAAATGCATCACTGTTGTGTTGGATTTTTGCATTTTTTTCCCCCTGTGATTTTTCTTTTTTTTTCTTTTTTTTTTTTGAGAAGGAGTTTTGCTCTTGTTGCCCAGGCTGGAGTGCAATGGTGCGATCTTGGCTCACTGCAGCCTCCACCTCCCGGGTTCAAGCAATTCTCCTGCCTCAGCCTCCTGAGTAGCTGGGATTACAGGCACATACCACTATGCCTGGCTAATTTTTTATATTTAGTAGAGATGGGGTTTTACCATGTTGGTCAGGCTGGTTTCAAACTCCCGACCTCAGGTGATCTGCCCGCCTCAGCCTCCCAAAGTGCTGGGATTACAGGCATGAGCCACCGTGCCCGGCCTCCCTGTGATTTTTCTTAACAGAAGTGTCACTGTGGTGTGTGTAGGTGTTTATAATATGACAGACACAAAATTCAGGATTGAAATTGCATTACACATTTAAAGGAATCCAGGCATTTAGAAATGGAAGGGATGTTAGAAATGATAAAACCCAGCCAGGCGCAATGACTCATGCCTGTAATCCCAGCACTTTTGGAGGCCAAGGTGGGCGGACCATGAGGTCAGGAGTTCGAAACCAGCCTGGCCAACACAGTGAAACCCCATCTCTACCAAAGATACAAAAAAAAAAAAATTAGCCGTGTGTGGTGGCACGTGCCAGTAGTCCCAGCTACTTTGGAGGCTGAGGCAGGAGAAATGCTTGAACCAGGGAGGCCGAGGTTGCAGTGAGCTGAAACCTTACCATTGCACTCCAGCCTGGGTGACAGAGCAGAGACTCCATCTCAAAAAAAAAAAAAAGAAGTGAAAAACCCCTTCTTCTTGTAGTGTAAGCCTTAGGGCAAGAGGTGAATTGATTTCATAGATGGTTAACAACAACTAAAACTAATCCTAATTTTTATGGTTTGTTTATTGTTTTTCAAATGTGTATGCTAAGTTATTAACTATATTGAATGATTTTCATACTTTTTATGAATTTCAACCATTTCTTCCCCAATTTCTAGTAGTCAGGTACAGTGGTCCGTATTAATCTACTTTTGCAAGTTAGGGAATCTGTAAGGAAAAATCTGAATTATTTGTTAAACTTTAGGGAGAGTAGAGAAGAAAACCTAGGAAAAGGAAACTGCAAAAGGAAAACAGATTAGTTGAAAGCTTCCTGTAAATTAATTAGAGGCAAGGGGATGTGTAATCTTCCTAAGTAACTTAACATAACATAGAGCATAATATTAATAAATGATTTTATTAATTGAAATTATACGTGTAATTTAATTTAAAATGGACAGTGAGGAAATTAACATACCCTTCTGTGCTTTTTCTGTTTTTCTTGTGGGAAATCAAAATCAGGGCTCACTTTGGATGGAATAATCTGTATAAGAGGAGACTAAAGTAATGTAATATAGCTAGTAAGTAGAAAAAAACAAAACAAAATACGATAAGCATGTATAATTTCTACAGGTGTGAGAATAACACAAAAGAACGTTAAGAACAAAAGTTAGGAAGATATGTTTGGAAACAGCTTGGACTTTCTATTGTGTTGTAAATAATAAATTTAAGTAGGTTGTAGAGAAAGTTTTTTTTTAAGGGGAGCTTTTAGAAAGACATAAGCATTAGAGGTGATTAACTTTGAATGGAGATGATCAAAGGGAAGTTGTGGTTGTTATTGGACTAAAAAAAGAGGTAGTATTAAAATTAAGAGGGGCCGGGCGTGGTGGCTCACGCTTGTAATCCCAGCACTTTGGGAGGCCGAGGCGGGCGGATCACGAGGTCAGGAGATCGAGACCACGGTGAAACCCCGTCTCTACTAAAAATACAAAAAATTAGCCGGGCGTGGTGGCGGGTGCCTGTAGTCCCAGCTACTTGGAGAGGCTGAGGCAGGAGAATGGCGTGAACCCGGGAGGCGGAGCTTGCAGTGAGCCGAGATTGCGCCACTGCACTCCAGCCTGGGCGACAGAGCGAGACTCCGTCTCAAAAAAAAAAAAAAAAAAAAAAAAATTAAGAGGAACAAATACATACTATTAAGGGCTAATTTTTTGTACAAGTTAACCCAAACATAGAATAGTGTCAAAACACTTTCAAATAAGTCATATTTGACATTCATTTTGACTTACTTCAACATAATATTAATATGTCACAACATATTGCAATGTGACTTTAAAATATTTAAAATGCAATAAATAAATCTTTACCACATAACATTTTTTTCATCTAAGCAACCTTAATTTCTTTTAGATGAGTGTTATTTTAATGTTACTATGCAAAATAATCTTTATGTCTCTTTGAGACTTTGGGAGAGAGGCATTATTAAATACTGAGGAATTGTAGAAAAGTAGTTACTTAAGCTAGTAAAGCTCTTTTTATTTATTGACCAATAATTAGATAATTTTTCCTACGTTGCACTATATCTTTGTTTCTCTTTTCCATACCCTTTCCCTCAAAGAAACCTTAAATGATAAAAATTCACATTAGCTGTAGCACTAAATTTCTAATTTTTTTTTTATTGGCATTTCAGAGAGAATGCTTCATCAAAGGACTTCGGTTGTGCTTGGTAACTACTTACAAAAGCTGTGCTAGGAAAATGATTGGAGTAGGACTCAAAGTGGACTTTACTTCTGGTTACTATTTTATCTTTTTTTCTTAGAATATTTTTTTCTTTAATGGAATTCTTGCCTAGATTTGAGAAGACCTAGGGCAAAGAATCTTAGAGGTTTTCAAGCACAAATTCAGTACAGGAAGCTTTAATTTTGCTTGGCCTCTGAGTGTTTTTCCTTTTTTGATATTATTTTTTATTTTATGGAAATCACTTATTTTTCTTACATTTTACTTCTTTGTAACTGAAATGAATAAAGGAGTAATGAGAAGAGGTGATTTTTTTTAGATTAGAAGCTATAATGGTGTAATAAACAAATAATTCACTTTTAAATTTAATACATACAATAAAAGGCCTAGAGCTACCTTTTAGCAATAGTCAATGCTCTAGATAAAACCATCACAATTTTTTATATCAGAGGCTTTTCAGTCTTTCTCATACTTCCTAGATAATACGAATTACGCTGAGCCAGGCTCAATGGCTCACACCTGTAATCCCAGCACTTTGGGAGGCTGAGGTGGGTGGATTACTTGAGGCCAGGAGTTTGAGACTAGCCTGGCCAACATGGTGAAACCCTGTCCCTACTAAAAGTAGAAAAATTAGCCAGGCATGGTGGCAGGCACCTGTAATCCCAGCTACTTGAAAGGCTAAGGCAGGACAATCGCTTGAACCCCAGGAGGCGGAGGTTGCAGTGAGCTGAGATCAGGACACTGCACTCCAGCCTGGGCGACACAGAACAACACTCCATCTCAAAAAAATATATATATGTGTGTGTGTATATATATATGTGTGTGTGTGTATATATATATATGAATTATCCTGGATAGTTGCTATTCCTGTTTAATACTGCCTCTTGGAGATCCTGATTCAGTAAGTTTGGAGTAGGACTCAATCAATATTTTTTAAAAATTACCCGGGTTATCTTAGTCTAATTTAGGACATACATGTCCATTTTAGTGTCTGATTACTTTGTAAAGCTTTTAACTGTGGATATAGAGAGAAAGGTTTCTTTTCCTTTGCAGATTATTGCTTTATGTCTTTCTTTAAAATAGGAGTTTCACAATCATCATGAAATGCTAGGTGCTCTAATGCAGCCAGTTTTGTTGAAATGCAAATGACCAAACTTCTGAAATAGAGGAAACTTACAGAGAAAAATAAGTAGGAAAAAAATGTGTCAATGAAATTTTAGCATGAACTCAATTCTCCTTACAAGCTATAGTTTGCTGGTAGGTAGAGGTTTAAAAAATCCATGGCCTTCAGCAAGAGAAAAATATGTCCAAACATTTCTGAAAGTACTATCTACAGAGAACAGTTTCTAGAGGTATTAGGAATATGTTAAAAATGTGTTCAATGGTTGAATGAGTTTGGAAAAAAAAAAAGAACACTAAGCAGGTGTCTTTACTGCAGCACTATAAAGCAAATGGATTTTGCAAATCTTTAGTTAGGGGTATGATATGTAGAGTTGATGAAGAGGCTCCGTTGTTAAACTTGTCCCCTTCATCCTGCTTTCGCCCCTTACTTTGTCGTCCTCTAGGTAAGTGGGGCAGTGAACACACTTTGGTAAAATCTGCTCTATCTGCTTTAGGTTTAACTATGTGAATTTGAAAGCCCTTGTTGAGTTTAGAAACTTTATTATGATCAGCACCTAGGACAGCATGCGATATAAACTAGGTCCTTAAGAACTATTTGTTAAGTTGTCACATATATTAATGAATGGAGTCCTTTGATAAGGTATATTAAGAGCCTAATGCCTTGTCCTTCCACAGAAGACAGTAAGAGTAGGTAATGGCAGATAAAGGCAATTTGGGATTCTCTGTCCACATTTTCCATAAACTTGGGCTAAAAAAAATAGTGTAACATTTAAAGAGAATTTTCTCTTTCTCTCTCCATTTTTTTCCTCTGGCGACTGAATTAGGACAAATTATGTTGTTAGAGGCAAAAATTATTTTCCATAATCTTTTTGAGTAAGATTTGGGATCTGAAAAATTTGCAGTGTGAAAAGGAAGCTAAAATGAGAAGCATATTCAGAAATAGTAGCAGAATGCTTTGATATTCTACTTTTGGTTTTTGTCTTAATGACTTGCTAAGATGTTGATTTCACTTCAGTGCTTCTAAGAAAATTCTCTTTTAATGTTCCATTTTTTTTAGCCCAAGTTTATGGAAAATGTGGACAGAGAATCCCAAATTGCCTTTATCTGCCATTACCTACTCTTACTGTCTTCCGTGGAAGGACAAGGCATTAGGCTCTTAATGTTAAAATGTTAGCAATTCTCTTTTCATGGACTTTTTAAAATCTTCGTATATAAAATGAAATGCCCTGATAGGGCATTCAAGTGGCCATAGGCGTAGTTGTGTCTAACCAGGTATATTGTGTGGAAGGTAATGATTAAGCAATGTCTTTTTTTTTTTTTTCTTTTTTTTTTGTAGCTTCCTTAGAAAGGTTGGTGGTTTGTGGCAGGAAATAAAAGAGGAAATTCTATTTTCTTAGTCACTGTTCTTAAAAACGCACAAATTTGCCAATGTGTGTTTTAATATATTTTTTCTGTTTCATTTTAATGCTATTAGTTAATCCGATTTAATGGAAGTATTCAGCACTTTAGCAGAGATATGAGAGTCAGAAATAAGTGAGTTTAAGTTTTTGCTCACACACTGTGATAGAACTATCGTGATCCTGGAGATAAGTTTCTTTGACTATAAATTATGTTGATAATAATCAATGCCACATAGAAGAGTATACATATGTGATGATAAGGCAGTGCCTGGTGTGTGATAAGTGCTCATTAAATAGTAGTAATGAATAATAAAGTCCTTTTTTTTTTTTTTGTGGATGTCACTTGGTGTTGACATATCCCCAAAGTCTGACCAAACACTTTTGAACTAGTACATTAGAAAGGGTTTTAATTAGATATATTTCTAAGATCATATTGTTATGAGATAAGAAAAGAATTCATTTGGTGTAGCTCAGCTTAACTGGGTCCACTTAGAATAACACATTAAAATATTGCCTTTTAAATAGCCAAGTTGCCTTTTGAAAATATCTTGAATTTTTTTGACTTTGAACATGATATGTACTTTGTAAAATGTTCAGAAAATAGGAACACACAAACAAAAATGGAATAAACAAAGAAAGAAAGAGTTTTCGTGGTAACACACCTTGGTTATTCACTGTTAACACTGTTCAGTCTTTTAAAAATATATATACGCATTCATACGTATATTGTCACACATAAACTACACTACACAGTCATTAACACACATTCATGCACACATTCACACTCACATAATTTTATTAACATTCACACATCTTTACATCACATTCGCACAAACACATTCAAAATCCTTGTTTGAAGGAAACAAGATTTTTAATCTATGAATGTTGACTTCTTTTTACTTGGAAGATGTATTGGACACATTTTATATTAGTAAAGATGGAGCTGCAGAATCTTTTTGCTTTTCTATTATTTCATTTTATAAATAACTTATTTAACCAACCCTCCTTTGTTATATTTTTTATTAATACATTTAATTTTTCTGGTTAGAGAGGTTCTATGGGTCATGCAGACAATTTGGGTAATACTAAGAAGTGAAAGAGAAAAAAACCCAATTCACTGTTTTTCTTTTCTCAAGGAAAACAGCTTCAGTATTGTCTTACTGTTTTTCTGTGCCTATTTTTAATACAGTTAATAAAATATGTTGCAACCTGTGAGCATTTTCTTGCATAGCATTCTGTTTTACATTTTAAACATTCTCATAGAACTGAATTTTTACATATAAAAAGTTTTTTATTATAAATTAACTCATGATGAACATTTTTGTGTTTAAAGGTTTTACTATATTTCAGTAATTATACAGTATATAATGTTTTGGAATTGACTTTTTTTAGTCTGGGTAATTATCTGAATACTCATCATGTTGTTGTATATATCAATTGTTCTGTTCTTTCTACTGCTGATTAGTAATCCATGGTATGGATGTACCATAGTTTGTTTAACCATTTGCCTATTAAAGAACATCTGGTTTGTTCCCAGATTTTGGTTATTACAAATAAAGCTACAAACATTCGTGTTCAGATTTTTGTGTGAACATAGTTTTCATTTTTCTGGAATAGATGCCCAGGAGTAAAACTGCTGGGTCATATGAAAATTCTATGTTTAGTTTTTTGAGAAACTGCCAAACTGTTTTCCAGATTCACTGTATCACGTTGTGTTCCCATCAGCAATGTATGAGTGACTCAGTTTATTTGAATCCTTGCCAGCATTTGGTATAGCCATTCTGATAGGTGTACAGTGAAATCTCGCTGTGTTTTAATTTGTATTTCCCTAATGGCTGATAAAATTGAGCATCTTTGCTTGTGTGAATTTGCTATCTGCATATCATCTTTGGTGAAATGTCTTTTCATGTCTTTGGATATTTGTTTCTTTACTGTTGAGTTTTGAGGGACATTTATGTTTTCTGAGTACTAGGTCTTGTCACAAGCTAGTTTGCAAATATTTTCATCCAGTCTATAGCATGTCTTTTCATCCTCTTAACAGGGTCCTTCAGAGAGTGAAAATTTTCAATTTAAAAAAGTCGAATTTATCAGTTTTTTCCTTTTATAGATTATGCTTTTATTGTGAAGATTAAAAACTCTTTTCCTAGCTCTGATCCCTAAGATTTTCTTCTATTTTTAAAAAAAGTTTTATAATTTTCTATTTTACATTTTAGTCTGTGATATATTTTGAGTTAATTTGTATAAAAGATGTGAGGTTTAAAGTTTGATTTTTGTTTATAAGTGTCCATTTGCTCTAGCTCCATTTGAAAAGTCTGTCCTTTGACAATTGAATTACTTTTGTAGCTTTTCAAAAATCAGTTGGGCATATTTGTATAGCTATATTTCTGGGATCTCTACTCTGCTCCATTGATTTATGTATCTCTCTACCAGTATCACATTCTTGACTATTATACTTATGTAAGTCTTGAAATCCTATAGACATTCCTCTCACTTCATTGTTATTTTTCCATATTGGTTTGCCTCATTCCTTTTTATTTATATAAATTTTAGAATAATCTTGTCAATATCTACAAAATATCTTAATAGGATTTTGAGGGGAATTGTATTAAACCTTGATATGGTTTGGTTTTGTGTCCCCACTCAAATCTCATCTCAAATTGTAATCCCCATAATCCCCACATGTCAAGGGAGGGACCTGGTGGGAAGTTATTTGATCATGGGAGTGGTTTCCCCCATGCTGTTCTCCTGATAGTGAGTGAGTTCTCATGAGAGCTGATGGTTTTATAAGTGTTTGACAGTTCTTCCTTCACATGCTGTCTCGCCTGCCACTATATAAGATGTAACTACTTCCCCTTCAGCCGTGATTGTAAGTTTCCTGAGGCCTAAATTTTTTTCTTTATAAATTACCCAGTTTCAGTTAGTATCTTTTTTTTTTTTTTTTTTTTTGAGACGGAGTCTCGCTCAGTCACCCAGGCTAGAGTCAGTGGCACGATCTCGGCTCACTGCAAGCTCCACCTCCCGGGTTCACGCCATTCTCCTGCCTCAGCCTCTCCAAGTGGCTGGGACTACAGGCGCCCGCCACCACGCCCGGCTAATTTTTTGTATTTTTAGTAGAGACGGGGTTTCACCATGGTCTCGAACTCCTGACCTCGTGATCCGCCCACCTCGGCCTCCCAAAGTGCTGGGATTACAAGCGTGAGCCACCGCGCCCGGCCTTCAGGTAGGATCTTTATAGCAGTGTGAAAATGAACTAATACAACCTGTATATTAATTGGGATTAAATTGATACAGTTACTATGTTGGGTCTTCCAATCCATGAATATATATGGATTTATACTCCATTTATTTAGACTTTCTTTAATTTTTTTCATCAGTATTTTGTATATTTAGCATACAAGTTATGTATATATATTTTGTTAGATTAACATCTAAGTATTTCTTTTTGCTTTTTTTGAATGGTTGTAAATAGTACTGTATTTTAAATTTCAGTTTCCATATGTTCATTGCCAGTATGTGGAAATATGATAGATTTTTGTATGTTTTATTGTGTATTCTGCAACGTTACTGAATTAATTGGTTCTTGATATTATTTTGTGGATTCCTTGGTGTTTTCTATGTAGACAGTCATGTTTTCTGCAAATAGGAACAGTTTTATTACTTGTTTACCTTCTGTATGACATTAATTTTTCTTTTTTTTTTTTTTTTTGCCTTATTGCACTGGTTAGAACTTCCAGTACTATTTTGAGTAAGAATGGTGAGAGTGATTGTTCTTACCTTCTTCCCTATATTAGGGAAAAAAGCTTTCAGTCTTTCACCACTGCTGCATGTTTTTATAAATACTCTTTATCAAGTTGGGAAAGTTCTACTCTGTTCCTTTTTTTCTGAGAATTTTTATCAGGAATCATTGTTGAATGTTGCCAAATACTTGTTCTGCATCAATTGTTCATGTGATTTCTGATTATGTGATCATGATCATGCGATTTTTTTCTTCTTCAATCTGTTAATACAGTAGTTAACATTTTTTTATTTTTTGATTTTTTTGATGCCAGCCTTGCATCCCAGAATAAACCTCACCTGGCAATGGTGTACAATTCTTTGGATATATTTGTGAATTCTGTTTGGTACTATTTTGTTAAGCATTTTTGTGTCTATATTCAAAAAGGATATTAGTTTTAATTTTCTTTTATGTACTGTCTCTATTTAGCTTTGTAGTTTTTGTGGATTTTAGGGGATTATAAACTTCATACAATAAATTGAGAAATGTTCCTCCTCCACTATTTTCTGAAATTGATTTTACTTTATATGTTTGTTAGAATTCTGCAAGTGAAACTATTTGAGCCTATAGATTTCTGTTTGGGGAGTTCCTTAATTAAAAAAGTTAATATTCTTAATAGTTATCTTTAATAGTAATTCAAATCTATTAGGTTGGTGCAAGAGTAATTGTGATTTTTGTCATTACTTTTTTTTTTTTTGAGATTGAGTCTCGCTCTGTCGCCCAGGCTACAGTGCAGTGGCGCGACCTCGGCTCACTGCAAGCTCCGCTTCCCGGGTTCAGGCCATTCTCCTGCCTCAGCCTCCCGAGTAGCTGAGACTACAGGTGCCTGCAACCACGCCCGGCTAATTTTTTGTATTTTTAGTAGAGACGGGGTTTCACCGTGTTAGCCAGGACGGTCTGGATCTCCTGACCTCGTGATCTGCCCGCCTCGGCCTCCCAAAGTGCTGGGATTACAGGCGTGAGCCACTGCGCCCGGCCTTGTCATTACTTTTAATGGCAAAAACTGCAGTTAACTTCTGCACCAACCTTATACTTCATTTTGGGTGAGTAGATATAATTTATCCTTTTTATGGATTTCATTTAAGTTGTCAAATTTATGTATATAAAGCTAACTGTTCCTAGTATTTATTTATTATATTTTCTTTGTCTGCTGGATCTGTTGTGAAATCCTTTGCTTGATTCCTGGTGTTGACAATATTTGTTTACTTTTTCTTGTTCTTTGTCAGTCTTGCTAGATGTAGCCAATTAAATTCATCTTTTCAGAAAATGAACTTTTAGTTTCATTAATTTTTCTCTATAGTTTTCTATTTTCCAATTTATTGATTTCTGCTCTTTATTTTCTTTCTTCTTATTTTAAATTTATTTTATTATTATTTTTCTCTAGGTGGCTGACATGGAAGCTTAGATTACTGATTTTATTTTTATTTTTTCTAACGTATGCATTTTAGTGCTATAAAATTTTCTTTCAGTACTGCTTGAGTTGTATTTCACAATTTTATATATTGTGTTTTCATTTTTACTTAATTCAGTGAATTTTTTTATTTCCTTAGAGACTTCCTTTTTGACCCATAGATTATTTGAAAGTGTGGGACCATGTTGTTTAGTTTCCGATATTTGGAGATATTTTTGTTATCATTTTGTTAATGATGTTTCCTTAGATTCCATTGTAGTCAGAAAACATACTAGGTAGGATTTGAATTTTTAAAAATTTATTAAGGTTTACTCTATGGCGCATGATGTGGTCTGCCTTGGCATATGTTCTGTGGGCATTTCAAAAGAAAATGTATTTTGCTATTGTTTGGCAGAGTGCTTAAAAAATGTTGGTTAGATCCTGTTGGTAGATGTGGTTGATAAGTTAGTTTATATCCTTGCTAATTTTCTGTTCTATCAGTTGCTCAGAGAGGGGTTTTGAAATCTTTCATTGTAATTGTGGGTTTGTCTGTTCCTCCTTTCATTCTATAAATTTCTGCTTCATGTTTTACAGCTCTTTGATGGTGAAAACATGTTACTCTTCTTGGTAAATTGACTATTTTTCGTTATGTAATGTCTCTCTGTGTCAAGTAAATTTTTTTGCTCTAAAGTCAGTTTCAGCTGATATTAATATGGCTACTCCTACAATCTTTTGATTAATGCTTGGATGATATGTTTTTTCCCCCAATCTTTACATTTCAGCCTGCCCCCACACTACTGCATTTGAAGTGAATTTCTTGTAGATGGCATATTTGGGTTGTTTTTTTATTCATTATGTCAATATCCTTTAATTGTAATAGTCAGACCATTTACATGTAATGTAAATACTAGTATGTTAAAGGTTAAACCTGTACTTTTAATATTTTGTTTTGTGTTTGTTCTGTTTTTTGTTTCTCTGTTATCTGCTTCTTGCTTTCCTGAATGTGAGTTGCTTGAACATTTTTAGAATTCCATTTTGATTTATCTATAGTGTTTTGAGTATATTTCTTTGTATAGCTTTTTGAGTGTTTTTTTCTAGATATTGCATTACATGTATATAAGTATAGTCTTTGTATTATATTATTAGACTCTGGTTCTTATTTAAATCTTCTGTCTTAACTACTTGACACTGCTCTGATGGCTTTGAGGTGGGGGTGGGTGATGTCTTATTTGCCGAGTGGCATCGAAGTCCAAGTTTACCTCTTGGCCTCAATTGACACCTAGTAGGAAGACAGGCTTCTTATTACTATTGGGTGGTGGTGGCAGTCCTGGATCTCCACTAGAACTCCACTGATATCATTCTGTCTGGGAAGGGTAGGAGTGACTTGCTACTCTTCTACTGACACCACAGAGGAGAAGTATGGCCTAATTCCAACTAGACTACAGTGTAAGTTCTGACTCTTCACTAGGCTTCTTCTTGCACTAGCAGAGATGGAGTGGGGGGGCGCTTCTGTTGCTACATAGAGCTGGAAACCCAGGCTACCAGTGTAGATTTCACTGTCACGAGGGGTGGGGATCATTACCTCCTGATGAGGGTAGAAGTCCCAGATCCCTTCTCAGCCTTCTCTGACACCACCCTGGAAGGGGGGTGGGGTACCTTGTTACACCATATAGTGCAGGGGTGAGTGTGGGTGAGACTGCAGTTTTTCTCTGTGGTATTTGACTAGAGTAGCATGATTACTGTATAATTTTTCTGCCTTGCCAAGCTGCTTCTTTCTTGATCTTTTGGCTAGAATGATGATAATTTTCTTGTGGCTCTTTTTTTTGTTTTGTATGTAGCCTTTGGCATTTATGGGTTGCTAACTTATTCAGCTGCAAATCTGGGATAGATTAAGCAAAAATAAAACCCCAGAAACTCACCACTATGTTCATTGGGTACTGTCTAGGGAACTAAGGAGCGGCAATGGATTGGTGCCTCTCACTACTATAGCTAATAATCCACTTAATGGAATTCTTACACCCTGCCTTGTTGAATTCTAGTACCCAAGGGATGCAAGTTTCCATCAAGGCACACAGTCATTATTCCCTTAAATCCAAAGCTTAACAATAACTGTTCACTAATCCTTTTTGATCTCTTCATAGTAAATATTCAACAGGGAGAGTTCACTAAATTGACAGAGCTAATGGATCCTAGTTACCAAGGGAAAATTGAGTTGTTCCTTTCCAGTTGCAAGGAACAGTATATTTTTGGACTGCAAGATCCACTTAGGTGCCTCTTAACATTCCCATACTCAATAGTACTTGTTAAAAGAAAACTTCAGTAACTCAACAGGGAAAGAACAGCTGGAGACTTGTAAAAGACTGTAAAATACCTGACCAGTTAAGGTATAGGCCGTGGTAAAGGGAACAAGAACTGCATGATAGAAGGAAGCTATGCTTATCAGTTGGGCCCTCTGACCAACTATAGAAAGAGAACTATGGAGCTGGTTAATTGTCGCCCTGTTCTTGTTTTCCTCTGCCGCCTTCGATGCAGACCACCGCTGGGGCTAACACTTCAGTGTTGCTTTCAGGTGGGAGAATAACTGAATGCATGCTACCTCATGATGATATTTTGCTGATAGCTTTTTGTGGGTTTCTTATGTGGGAGACATACAGATTTTTAAATTCAGACAAAGATAAAAGTGGATGCTAAAGAAGGAGGGGGAGCTGTGTTGGATATTCTGTGTCCCTCCAGAGCCAATATTTACTATTTATCACTTTTGCTTTGTGCTTTAGTAGAAAAATCCAACAGACTATGTCAATCTGGCACTTTTCTCTGCCCTGGATTGTAGTTGGGTTAGCTAACAGGAGTTTGCGTGTTGGGAAGAAAGAGGTCCCAAGTGTGCATTTTCCTGGTGTCCTCCCCACTGGTGTGGTTTGGAGAGGCTGTGTGCCACTGTAACCCTCTAGGATTTAAGTCTGTTTGTATAAGGGCTAAATTTAAATATTTTTAATGACCTAGGACTGTTTTGTTTCTTTTGACACTTTTGTTATACTTCTAACCAGTCTTTTTCAAAAGTGATTTATAGAGCGCTAGTTCTGGGAGATGTTAGACATTAATGAAGAAAAAAACTAACTTGAATATATGATAGATGATTTTTAAAGTTAATATTCTTTATCATGTGACATATAAATAAGTGGTTATTCCACTTGTTATTCTCCAAGAAGAAAAGATACAAAGCCTTTGTTTGCCTGTGCATTCTGAAATTATTTAGAAGTGCTTGTGACACATGATATACAGTATACTGCTGGTGTTCTCTACAAAGAAGATTCTCAATAGTCCAAGTACATTTGCGACTTGGAGTCTCTCTTCAAAGTCTACTCTAAGCTATGTCCTGGTGATGACCATTCATGTCATAGTTTCCTGGCCTCCAATTATGCAGGTTGACATACAGAGATTTACATACATACTTTTAAAGTATAGTGATATTTCTTTAAATTATATATTTAAGTATTTCATTCTATGATTTTAGTTTTCTTTCTTAGGTACATCAACTACTTCAACTATGTGCATATATGATCTTCTTTATGGCCTCCTTATGTTAACATTTCTTCTTTTTTTATCATGAATTTTGCTCACTTTTCTCATTTGTATTCTATATGCCCATAACTATGTTTTCTCAGTCAGTTAACCCATGTGCCCCTTTCCGTTGTATCTTCTTTTCTATGGGGTTTTAGTTTTTTCCTTTTACTTTTTTCTGTCAGGATTTGATCTCCTCTTTCTTTCCTTCATCATTTCTTTTCTTTTACTTCATTTATTTATATAAATAATTGCCTCATCTCGTGATGAACTCTGTGTTCACATTTCTCATTTGCTCCATGAAAATATTTTTGTGGTCAGTGCCCTAATCTTAATTTTAATAAAATTATGCTGCCCTTTTTTTTCTTACGACATCTTTCTGTAAATGCCGTGGTAACCAGAGATGTGGTACCAGAGATGATAGGAGAGGAATGTAGGATTGAGCTAAATTCCCCAGGCCAGAAGATGCGTTTAGACTCGGGGTGATCAACTATAAACAAAAGCAGCAGCTCTTTCTCCTTCCTCAGTGCAGTGGTTAGGAGGTTAGGAGATGAGGAGTGAGGCTGAGGGAAGAAAAGTACAGCTAACCCCTGGGAAAGGAGAAAGAGAGACTGTGTTTGTTTAAAGTTAGCCACCTCAAAGCACCTGATGCAGGTAACTGGGGAGACTGGGTTCCCTCAAAACTAAGCTTCTTTACTCCCCTCTCCAGGATGCATAGATACACATCTCCTGGGAATCTCATCAAATGTGTGGCTGGGGAAGTGGAATCACATCACAGCAGAGTCCATTCTGCCCTACCCCTGGCAGCAGGATAGGCCCAGGGGAAAAGAGGTACCTTTAGCCTCTAGGTCTTTAGGGCAAATGCTTGGAGAGCAGCAGGCTGTGGGTCTTTGATTGGGGTTAAGCATTTGGCTGAGCTTGGTATGTTATGTGGATTTCCTTTTGTCTTTTTGTCACAGCCCTGCCAATATTAGTGGGTAAGACTGGCCACTTCTTTGTTCATTAGGTAAAGTTCTAATCCTTAATTTTATTGGCAGTGTTCCTCTAAATTTATAAACAACATAGGAGCTTCCTCTTGTGGTGTATCGTCAGATCACATGCCTTTTAATTAATGTTGAAAGTGTAGTATCCATGGGGGATTGGTTCCAGGACCCCCATGGATAACAAAATCTGCATGCTCAAGTCTCTTCTATAAAATGGTGTGTTATTTGTATACAATCAACCTACATCCTCCTATAAACTTTAAATCATCTCTAGATTACAAATAATAGCTAATGCAGTGTAAATGCTATGTAAATAATTATAGTGTATTTTTATTTATATTTCTTTTATTGATATATTGTTATTTTTCTTCCCTGAATATTTTTCATCTGTGGTTGGTTGAATCCACAGATACAGAATCTGTGGATATGGAGGGCTAACTGTATTTGGTCAGAAATTGTTTGATTTTTCATTAGAAGTTGAAATTCTAGGTTCAAATGGTTTCCTCAACTAATAATCTCACAAAATTCATTGAATAGGTAAATCTAGCTATTTTATAAACTGTATTATAAAAGTACAATTTGCTTCTGATTATCTTGAGGTACACATGGCATCTCTGAATGAAGTATTTCTCTATAGGCTAAAATGTACCCTTTAGTAGTGTTTTTCAGGGCGAGTTCATTTTATGAGATTTAATAGGTTTAAATAATATAGGTTTAAATATTTTTCTTTGTCTTTATATTTGAATGACAATTTGGCTAAGCATAAAATATGAGGGTCACATTATCTTGCACTGGTTACTTTTTTGGCATCCCTTTACTGCCTCTATGGGATTAATGTTGCTTTAGAGAAGTCTGAATGTAAGCTTATGTTTTTTATTTCCTTCTGCATAGTGACTTTATCTTCTTGTTTAGCTGTTCAAAGACGTCTTTTCATCTTTAAAATTCACAAACTTTACAAGGGAATATTTTGGTTTTGAAAGTCCCGCATCAAATTTTCCTGGGATGCTCTATATCTTTTTAAATCATAGATCAATTTTTATTACAGAAAATTTTCCATAATTTTACCTTTAAACATACTTATTTTTCTATTTTGGTTGACTATACATATGTTTGATTGCTTTTGCCTGAATTCTATATCTGTAATTTTCTCTGTAACCTTTTAAGTCTTGGTGTCTTATTTTTCTTTTATTTAATTTTGTTCATATTTCTCAAGTCTATTCTCTCTGTCATAATTCTCACAGTCTCTATTCTTTTTTGACCATTCCAGGGTGACCTCCATTTCTGATAGTTTTGTTCTTTTATGTTTTATAGAACAAAACATGATACTGAGTTATTTTAGCCCATGTTTGTGTTTTTTTCTTTTCTCTCTCTATTTCACCGCATATTTCTTTCTTTCTTTTTTTTTTTTTTTTTTTTTTGAGATGGAGTCTTGCTTTTCTGCCCAGGCTGGAGTGCAGTGGCTCACTGCAACCTCCTCCTCCTGGGTTCCAGCAATTCTCCTGCCCTCAGCCTCCCAAGTAGCTGAGACTACAGAAGTGTGCCACCACACTCAGCTAATTTTTGTATTTTTAGTGGAGACGGGGTTTCGCCATGTTGGCCATGCTAGTCTCAAACTCCTGACCTCAAGTGATCCACCCACCTTGTCCTTCCAAAGTACTGGAATTACAAGTGTAAGCCACCACGCCCTGCCTCAACACATTTCTATGAGCTTATTAAATCCCTGTTTTGAGCTCTGGATTTTAAGAGGCAATTGTTTCCATTCCTTTTTTAATATGGCAATATAGTAATTTTAAAATCTACATTAATGACAATATTTTTCTGGAGACTGTTCTCCCTTACTAGCCATTTGTTTTTCTTTTCTGGTTATTCAACTTTGAATGAGGTGAATTATTCATTGTCAGCTTTTTGTGGGATGTTTGTATTAGATTTCATAATACAGGACCACCTGTATTACGAAAATGGATCAATTAAATGGAGCTTTTCATGAAACACTGTAAAATGGGTTGTAGCTGGGTTGACATATTGATGCCTTTAAACCTTAGAAAGCTGAAGTAATAACAAGAGATTTGTGCTGGAGTGGGATTGCAGAGATTAGTGACACAAGATCAAACGGCCATAAATAAACCCCCAAATAGTCAAGTTAGTAAGAGATGTGCTTTTTGGTTAATGCAGTAGAATGCTGGATCTCTGTCTTCTCCCACTAACATATGAATTAACTTAGCACTTCACAGCCCTGCTTTCTTTCTCAATGTATGCCTGTATTATTCACATTTTCTACTTGGGGCCTGCCTGGATGCCTCTGCTTTCTCAAGGTAGCTAATTGACTGATTATATTCACCAGAGCTGATCTAATTGGCTTACTGCAATCACCTGGGCTGAGCTAATTGGCTTAATGTATTTACCTGAGTTGCAGAAGATGACCTCTGACCTACTTTTCTTCCGAGGCCTTTTTTGCAACATATACACACACACATTACATAGACATAGCCACGTGATCCATTCTGTGTGTATATGTTTATCCACCTATCTTATATCTAAATAAAGTAGTAAAAATGCTAGGATAAAACCATTGTTTGTGTAATTATGGAATAAGGAGCAGTCATGTATCAAACTCAGAACCTAGGAAAATTGAACTAATTGAAAAATTAGTTCACAGAAAAAAATGCAAGTGACAATAAATGTATGGAAAAATGCTTAATGTCACTGATTTTAAAAATGAAATTAAAAAATTATATATATATATTTTTAACCAATGAGATAGGTAGTCATTTAAGTTTTATTATGTAAAGTGTTAATGAATTGTTGGTGGGATTGCATATTTGTATGACTTTTTGATAAAGTGGTTTGGCAGTATCAAAATATAAATATTTATTCACTTTGACCTAGCAGTTTCACTCTTTGTAACCTGTCCTATGGATAGCCTTGCCCAAAATGTGCCAGGGTAAACTTAAAAAAATATGTACATCATAACATTCTGATGGAAATAACAAAATGATCTAAACCTATGTATAATACAATATAATATTAATAATATTTATTATTAAATACATGTGCTGGACTAGGCAATAAAATTACAGGACATTTATGATATAGAATATTATGACAGTGCCAATAAATAAATTTAAATATAGCTTTAAGTGCTAATATCAGAGCCGTCCGGGACATAATAAGTGAAAACTGGACATTGTTGAATATAAAGATAGCATGTTTTATTATGACTATAATTGTGTAAAAAAATTAAATGGGGTATACAACATGTAAATGTGTGAATAAATGTCTGAAAAACTGAAAAGAACTGTCAACAGTGGTTACCCCCATCTAAGTGACAGAGGTGAATAAGGGTTACCTTCATAAAGTGAGGGCAGGCTGGGGTAAGAAAGTATATTTTTCTTTTGATGTATTTTTAAATAGTTTAAATCAAAGTAAAATGATTGGAAGAAATAAATAAGGTTATATTATATTAGGCAAGTCTAATTTATATGATAGAAATTTAAATCATTAGCAAAATTTCTATAAATTCACAATTTTTTTTTTCCCCAAAGACACTTGTGTAACAACAAGGAATAGCACCAGTTGTATGTCTTCAACTTCTTCACTTTCTAACCACTTGTATGTCTTCATCTTGGGACAACTATTGCTGGGGGCAGGAGGAACTCCTCTTTATACTCTGGGAACAGCCTTTCTTGATGATTCTGTGCCCACACACAAGTCTTCTCTCTATATAGGTAAGTTTACTCTCTAAACTGTCTCAGTATCACTTTATCTTATTATTTGTCCACTTTAGAAGTAAAGTATCACATAGGCTTATTAAAAAGTTAGTTGTAATGCCATAGGTTTTCCCAATAAATAAATGCAGCATTACTTTTGTTTTATTTCCTGCCATATAATGTCAGTAAATATAAATTATAATGATTTTTGTTGATCCTCTGCTGTATTTCTTGCTCTAGGCATGCCAGCTTTGCAGGACAGGAATAGCCATTTAAGTAGCATTCTCTTTAGATTGCTTGAATCATAGGGTAACTTTCACAAGTGACATAGAGGCAAATCTCTACAAGGTGTAGAGATTGAGCTCTGCCATTCTGTGTGATTTATTACATCCTATATTGACTTACAGTCCACAAAAGAAAACATTGTTTCTCATTTGTGATCTAATTTCTGGTAGCATAAGTTTCTCTTAAATTCCTTCTCTTATGTTTTTGCAAGGTAAAGCTAACTAGACAATGCACAGCCCTACATCTAATTATTGAATACTTTATTTGCATATGAATTTTCTCTTTATCAGTCTGTTAATCTAACATAGGAGATTCATTACCATAGCATTTGGAAGACAGTATGTTCAGTGCAGCCTAAGCCACTGAGGAACTCACAGATACCATTGGCTTTGATTACAGCCAGAGTATTCAAATGGAGACTACACTGCTGCGCCCACCCAGAATCAAACCCAAAGGATACCTACCCAACCAACACCATAGATATATCTATAGGAATATGTCTTATCCTGTGAAAACTACTCAGTAAAATTGGAGGAGTGACTGTTACTCCAGCTGTGCAGATATCAATATAGTAACAAGGAAAAGCGAAAACATGAAAAAGCAAGGAAACATGGCACTTTGAAAGAAATACAATAATTATACAGTAACAGAACTAAAATAAAATAAAAATCTATGAAATGCCTAAAAAGGAATTTGAGCTAATGGTCTTAAAGAAACTCAGTACGATATCAAGGGAACTCAGATAAACAACACAAGGAAATCAAGGAAATAATTCATGATCTGAATGAGAAATTCAAGAGAGATAGATATCATTAAAAATAACCAAATAGAAATCATGCAACTGATGAATTAAATGAATGAAATTACAAGTGTAGTTGAATGAAAAATTACAGTTGAGAGCTTTAACAATAGACTAGATCAAACAGAAAGAATTTCTGACCTCAAGGAGCGGTCTTTTGAAATAACCCAGTCAAACAACACAGCAAACAAAATGAAAAAAAAATAAAAAAAGCTTATGTGACATATGGGCACTATTAAGTATACAAGTATTTGAATTTTAGGAATTTCAGACGGAGAAGAAATGGGAAAAGGTATAGATAATCCATATAATGAAATAATGCTGAAAACATCTCAAGTTGTGGGTGAGAAATTAGACATCCAGATACAGGAAGCTCAGTGATTCCCAAATAGACTCAACCCAAAGGGGTCCTCTTCAAGGTATATTATATTCAAACTGGCAAAAATCAAAGACAATGATAATTCTAAAAATAACAAAAGAAGAGCATCAAGTCACATATGGAGGAATTCCCGTTAGAAAGATTTCTCAGCAAAAACCTTACAGGTCAGGAGAGAATTGGATGATATATTTAAGAATGCTCAAAGGCAGGGGTCTGGGGGTGGGGGGGACACAGCTGTCTGTCAAGAATACTATATCCAGCAAAGCTATTCTTCAGAAATGAAGGTGAAATAAAGTCTTTCCAAGGCAAGCAAAAACTGAGGGAGTGCATCATCACTAGACCAGCCCTACAAAAAATGCTTAGGGAGTCCTACATCTGGAAGCAAAAGGACAATAATCACCACTATGAACACAAGAGACAGCATAAAACTCAATGGCAGAGCAGATACTTAAGAAAAAGAAAGAAATCAAATGTTATCACTACAGAAAACTGCCAAACTACTAAGATGAACAAGAGAGGAATAAATGAACAAAGGATATATAAAACAATCAGAAAACAATTAACAAAATGACAGAAGTCCTCACCTATCAATGATAACAACCTTGAATGTAAATAGTTTAAATTCCCTAATTAAAAATATAGATAGGCTAAATGGATTAAGAAAATATATCTAATTATATGCTGCCTAGAAGAAACTCATTTCAACTGTAAAGACATACTTAGACTGAAAGTGAAGGGATAAAAAAGATATTAGTGTAATTGTAAACCAAAAGCGTGTGGCAGTAGCTATACTTAAATTAGACAAAATAGTCTAAGTCAAAAAATACAAGAAAGAGACAAAGAATATCATTTTACAATTACAAATTCATCAAGAATACAAAAATAAATTCACTAAGAAGATATAGCAATTATAATCGAATATGCGCCCAACACCAGAGCATGCACATATATGAATCAAATATTATTAGAGTTAAAGAAATGGACTCCAATATAATAACAGTTGGGAACTTTAATGCCCCACTTCCAGCACTGGGAAGATCATCTGGGCAGAAAATCAGTGAATAATATTGCACTTAAACTTCAATATAGACCAAATTGACCTAACAGGTATTTACGGAACATTTTATCCAGCAGCTACAGGATACATGTTCTTCTTTTCAGCACATGGAACATTCTCCAGGGTAGACCACATGAAGCCACAAAATAAGTCTCAAAAAACTTTTAAATATTAATAATATATCAGGTATAGTCTCTGACTACAGTGAAATAAAACTAGAAATCAATAATGAGGAACTTTGGGAACTGTACAAATAGATGAAAATTAATCATCATGCTCCTGAGCAACCAATATGCCAATGAAGAAATTAAGAAGGAATTACATGAAAATAGAAATACAATAAACCAAATCTTATGAGGTACAGCAAAAGCAATGCTAACAGGGAATTTTATACCAATAAACACCTACATCATAAAAATAGATTTCAAATAAACCGCCTAATGATGTACCTCAAGGAAATGGAAAAGCAAGAAGAAACAAACCCAAAATTAGTAGAAGGAAAGAAACAATAAAGACTATAAGAGAACTAAACAAGAGTTAAAAAAGAAAACTACAGAAGATCAATGAAATGAAAATTGGTTTTTGGAAAAGATAAAATAAAGCCATTTGCTAGACTTAAAAACAGAGAGAAGACCTAATCAGAAACAAAATAGAAGGCATCACAGCTGATACCACAGAAAAGCAAAGGATTATTAGTCTTATGAACAAATACATCCAACAAATTCAAAAACCTAGAGAAAATGGATAAATTCCCAGGCACATACAACCTACCAAGATTGAACCAGGAAGAAATAGAAAACTTGGTCAGACAAATAACATGTAATGAGATTGAATCAATAATAAAAAGTCTCCCATGAAACAAAAGCCCAGGGCTGGATGGCTTCACTGCTGAATTCTATAAAACTTGTAAAGAAGAACTTAGCACCAGTTCTTTTCAAACTATTCCAAATAGTTGAAGAGGAGAGAATTCTTCCTAACTTATTCTGAGACCAGTATTACCCTGATGCCAAAACCAGAGAAAAACAGAATGTAAAGAGGAGCTACAAGCCGATATCCCTAATGAACACAGATACAAAAGTCCTCAACAAAATTATAGCTAGCCGAATTCAATAGCACATCAAAAAATAATATACCATGATCAAGTGGAATGGATTTCAGTGATGCAAGAATTAGTTTGTCATATGGAAATCAATAAATATGATACATCACATAAACAGAATAAAGGACAAATATCACATGATCATCTCAGTAGATGTAGAAATGTATTTGATAAAACTCAATATCCCTTCATGATAAAAACTTCTAAGAAATTAGGTATAAAAGGAACGTACATCAACACGGTAAAGGCCGTATATGGCAAACCCACAGCTAACATTTTACTGAAAGAAAAAGCTGAAAGCCTTTCCTCTAAGAACTGAAGCACAGGAAAGCCCACTTTCTATTTTTTTTTCTTCTTTTTTTTTTTTTTTGAGATGGAGTCTCGCTCTTGTCGCCCAGGCTGGAGTGCAGCGGTGCGATCTCTGCTCATTACAACCTCTGCCTCCCAGGTTTAAGTGATTCTCCTGCCTCAGCCTCCCAAGTAGCTGGGATTACAGGCACCTGCCACCACGCCTGGCTAATTTTTGTATTTTTAGTAGAGATGGGGTTTCACCATGTTGGCCATACTGGTCTTGAACTCCTGACCTCAGGTAATCCACCTGCCTCGGCCTCCCAAAGTGCTAGGATTACAGGCATGAGACACCAGGCCTGGCTGAAGGCCCACTGTGATCACTCTTATTCAACATGGTACTGGAAGTCCTATTCAGAGCACTTAGGCGAGAGAAAGAAATAAGGGACATCCAAATTGGAGAAGAGGAAGCCAAATTGTCTCTCTCCACAGATGACATGGTCTTACATAAAAACATCTAAAGACTCCACCAAAAAACTCTTAGAACTATTAAATAAATGCAGTGAAGTTTCAGGGTACAAAGTCACATTAAAAAAATCAGTAGTATTTCTTTACACCAATGATGAACTAGCTGAAAAACATATCAAGAAAGTAATATCATTTATAATGGTTACAAAGAAATACATAGGAATAAATTTAACCCAGGAGGCGAGAATCTTTAAAGGAAAACTACAAAACACTGATGACAGAAACTGAAGACAGAAAAAAAATGGAAAGGCATCCCATGCTCATGGATTCAAAGAGTGAATATTGTTAAAATGACTGTCTATACTACCCAAAGCAATTTACAGATTCAATGCAATCCCTATCAAAATTCCAATGTCACTTTTCACAGACATGGAAAAACAGTCCTAAAATTCATATGGAACTAGAAAAGATGCCAAATAGCCAAAACAATCCTGAGCACAAAGAACAAAGCCAAAAGCATCACACTATCTGATTTCAAACTATACAACAAAGGTTTAGTAATCAAAAAAGGATGGTGTTGGTATCAAAACAGACACATTGACCAATGGAACAGAATAGAGAACTCAGAAATAAATCTATGTATTTATGGCCAACTGATTTTTGCTAAAGATACCAAGGATATACACTGGGGACTCTTTAATAAATGATGCTGTAATAACTGGATGTTGATATGCAGAAGAATACAACTAGACCCCTAACTCACACCATATTCAAAAGTCAACTCAAAATGGATTAGAGACTTAAATGTAAGACTCAAAACTATAAAATTACCAGAGGAAAGCATAGGGGAAACACTTTAGTACATTGGTCCAGGCAAAGATTATATGGCTAAGACTGCAAAAGCATAGGCAACAAAAACAAAATTAGACAAATGGGACTATATCAAGCTAAAACGTTGCTGCACAGCACATGAAACAATCATCAGGTTGTAGAGACAACCTGTAAAACAGGAGGAATTATTTGCAGACTGTTCATCCAACAAAGGACTAATTTCCAGAATATATAAAGAACTTTAACAACTCAACAGCAAAAAGTCCAAATAATCTAATTATAAAATAAGCAAAGAATCGATATAGCCATTTTTCAAAATAAGATATACAGATGACCACCATGTGTCCCCATGTTATTGTAGCATTTCCCACAATAGCTAAGAGATGGAATCAAGCTAAATATTCGTCAACAGATGAATAAAGAAAATGTGAAATGTACATACAACAGGATACTATTCAGCCATTAAAAAAAAGAATCCTGTCATTCATAGTAACATGGGTGAGCCTAGAGGACATCCTGTTAAATGAAACAAGTCAGGCACAAAAGATAAATACTGCATGTTCTTACTGATATGTGGGAGGTAAAAAGAAAAAATATCAGCTCATGGAATTCAATAATAGAATTATGGTTATTAAAGGCTGGGGAAGATATGGGATATGGAGAGATTTGTTAATGGATAGAAAACTACAGTTAGGAGAAATAAAATTCTGGTGTTCTATATAGCACTGTAGATTGAATATAGTTAACCATTACTCATTGTATATGTTCAAAAAGCTAGAAGAGGGAATGTTGAATGTTCCCAACATAAACAAGTCATAAATGTGTGAGGTGATGGGTGTGCTAATTACTATGATTTGATCGTTACACATTGTATAGATGTATTGACACATAACCATGTACCCTCTAAATATGTACGATGGTTACATGTCAACTAAAAAAAGGGAAAAAAAGTGAAACTATATTCAACTGACTCCCCAAAATACTTGGGAGCTTAAATAAACAGCAACAACAACAATAAAAAGACATGAGTGGTCAAATAACTTTTGTTTTATGAAGATTCAGAGTTATATATGGCAACATTTTAAATATCTCACAGATAGAAATAAGCTCAATTTAATTCTACTGCAAGTAAAAATAGGGAGAGTCCCTACCCTAAGAGCAAGAAATCGAATGGCTTACTTTTAAGAAATAGACTTATCAGCAGATCCAGATTTGAAGTCAGCTGCTGTAGTGCAAAATACAAAATTCTGTATGAGTTGTGCAGAGTAGAAAAGGCTTCTTGTTTCACATTGCTTGCATTGTTTTCTTCCATGATATTGTAAAGAGTAACTATGATCACTATCAGTAAAGGATAAGTAGTAGATATACTACCTCTACTGCCAGTTAACAACACTTCCCATGGATTTATAATTTTTGGTTTTGTTCTAATTATTACTACAAATAGCTTTTACGTTGAGTTGTATGTTTTAGGCTTTTTGACTTGACTATCAGTTCAAATGGTATTGTTTTAGTGAAAATATGTGTGATTTTGATATGTTTAATTGTTTAGATTTTTCTATAGTAAAACATTTGTTTTCACTGTTAGATATGCAAAGTGAAGTTGTACATATGACTGTATTCAATGTCTCTGTTCTTCTTCTAGGAACTGGTTATGCTATGTCAATCTTAGGCCCTGCTATTGGCTATGTATTGGGAGGACAACTGCTAACCATATACATTGATGTTGCTATGGGAGAAAGGCAAGGCAGTATCTATTTTTCTTTTATTTAAAGTCATTTTATTTTAATTATGCCAGCATCATAGACAGAACATTTTCACAGTACTTCCCTCAATATAGCATGAGGAATTATTCAGGAAACAAAATTGAATACAAAGAATTCCTATATAATATCTTATTTGGCTGCATTACCTTTTGGGTCAGTGCTATACCATCTTTTATTGTAATAACATATTTTCATAAATAATGATATTTAATAAAGTCATCTGGTGAAATTTTAAAAAATAAATATGTAGGACCCCATGCATTGTTCAAAAATAAGAATTCAATAAAAATTAGCAGTATTTTCCATAGATTTAGTTGGGACTAGATAGTCTGAAGAGTCTCAAGAGTCTATGATTCTCAGAAAATGTTCCATAGTAACTCTGATAATGTCAGAGATCACAATTACGCCACTTTAACAATGATGACAATGAAAGATAGTAATAGATAATATTTATTTGTCCTATACTATATACCAGACATCATATGTTTTGAGTGTTAACTTATTTTACGTGCTGTCTTATTTAATCCTCTCAAGTATACTACGAAGTAGTTGATATGCACAGGTTGGTAAGTGGCTAAGACATGAATTAAAGTAGATCTCTTTGACTCCAAAATTCAGCACTGAGTTAGTTACCTTCTCCATTTCCTGATTAGAGAAATTTGTGCCTTTGCTGAGGTCATATTTTTTTTCATTTTGCCACTGGGAATAATAACTGCACAATCCTCTACATGACCATGAGCAGTGAATACAAAAATGTGGTCATAGGTATGTGATTTGTTCTCTAAAGTGTTAGTCCTAGGTTAATCTTTCACAACCTATACAAAGGCATGCAGAAGAACTCTTGAATTAGTGACTCAGAGAAAGGACATTTTAATTTCAGTGGAAAATTACATGAGTTGTAGGCATAGTATATTTTCGGAAAGGGCCAAAGTGTATTAAAATATGAGACCCCTGGCTGGGCACGGTGGCTCATACCTGTAATCCTAGCACTTTGGGAGTTCAAAGTGTAAGGATCACTTGAGGCCAGGAGTGGCTTGTGCCTGAAGTGCCAGCTACTTGGGAGGCTAAGATGGGAGAATCACTTGAACCCAGGAGTTCAAGGCTGCAGTGAACTATGATCATGCAATTGCACTCCAGCCTGGGTGACAGACCGAGACCCTGTTTCAAAGAAATAAATAGACAAATAAATAGTCGCTTTAAGAATAATTTTACATTAAAGAAATGCTCTAATTGAGGCACACTCTGGACTTTTAACATAGATCAGTGATTTGCTGTGATATATATTTAATTTAATACAGTAGAGAAGAAAATTTAGCCAAAGTTAAAAGAATGTTGAGAAATTCTATGTATCTTTTCAAATATTTGTCATATTTACTATTAGATATTTTAAACTTTTGTGTCATATTTGCCATTTTTAAACATTTTGTAAACCATTATTCTTACAACTCTCAATTATGTCTGCTACCTGTTTTCTGATTCTTTGCTATGGCACCATTAAACTGTTGGATATTATAATCATGTTCTACTATATGCACTTGAAGTATAAAGTATATAATTATCTTAACTGAGTTTTAATTAATAAGGTAGAGTTGACTTTTACCTCTTGTTTTTCTGTCATATAGCACTAATGTCACTGAGGATGATCCGCGATGGTTGGGAGCTTGGTGGATTGGGTTTCTTCTATCATGGATCTTTGCTTGGTCTTTAATAATACCTTTTTCTTGCTTTCCAAAACATTTACCAGGTAAACATGCTTTCTTTAAAACCAAAGAGGTTTATTTTAATTGTAGGCCAGTTGTTATTTTCTGTATGATTAATAAGAACTATAGATTCACCCTGTTTCTTTTATAGAAACTCAACTGTCTGCCTATGTAAACTTTTGTATTTTCTTCATTCTAGAAAATATTGGGTAACAATCTTAATATTCATATTTTTTTCAATTTCCAATTAATAATAAAACTATGAATATTTACCTCTTTAGTACTTAATAAATTTGTTTCTTATGTTTTATCTGGAATTCTGCTTTATGTGTATGCAAGGTATAATATCTTTTAAACTGTTAGTTTATATTTAGTTAGTCATTAATTTCAATCTGTCTTAAATCATTCATGTTAATTATTTGTAGTTAAAAGTGCAAGTACTTTTTTTTTTTCAATTATCACTGAAGTCATTCTGTAGGGTACTTTTTTTTTTTTTTTACTGTATGTGAATATTAAACATTATTTTCTTTCTTTCTTTTATGTTTTTTGAGACAGAGTCTCTCTCTTTTGCCCAGACTGGAGTGCAGTGGCACAATATCCACTCACTGCAACCTCTGCCTCCCGAGTTCAAGCAATTCTCCTGACTTAGCCTCCCGAGTAGCTGGGACTACAGGCATGCGCCACCACACTTGGCTAATTTTTGTATTTTTATTAGAGATGGGGTTTTGCCATGTTGGCCAGGCTGGTCTCAAACTCCTGACCTCAGGTGATCTGTCTGCCTCAGCCTCTCAAAGTGCTGTGATTACAGGCATAAGCCACCACACTTGGCTTGAAAATTAAACATTCTATATAAAAAGAAAAGGTTAATAAGAAAGAATATTCATTTTTCTCTATGAGCTCTTGCTTCTGTATAATCATGTAGTTAAAATATATATCTGTAGAAGTATTTTTCTTTAGGTTGAAGGTATTTAGTTGTTTACATTGTTATTTGCAGCAGGATAGATTATTAACTTTTGGAAATGGGTAAGAGAAAATCTGACAGACTGTGAGTAGGTAGACTCATTAATTTCTTTCTACCCTGAGCCATTGATTTATAGTTCCATATGTTAACTGTTTTCTCAAATTTATTGGCAGTACCATTATTAAAAATCAAAGGCACATGGTAATAAGATGACAAATATATTTCATTTGTCAAGCATGTTAGGATTAAGAGAGCAGAGGAAAAAAGCCACAAAAATACTTTAATATAAAAGATAAGAGAACCATTTGAAAGGAAGAAAAAATGTTAAGAGATTTTAAATGAAAAGCATAGCTTTGTGATTGGAGCAAAATTGTCTCATTTTAATGTTTAGACTGGTTGGAACTTCCTTAGCTAGTAGTAATGAATACTAGTTCTTGGGGCATCCTGATTACAGACATAGATATTTAGATATTTGGACAATTTTTTTAACAGAAGAACTTGCCTCTTATAGAATTTATATACTAGTGGAAGTATGTGTCAGTTAAAAAGTAAGCACTTTTTTTACATGAAGAATAAAATGATAGAGCACGTTTACTTACTATATATATATATTTTTTTAGGTACAGCAGAAATTCAAGCTGGAAAAACTTCCCAGGCTCATCAGAGTAATACTAATGCAGATGCGAAATTTGGAAAAAGTATTAAAGATTTTCCAGCTGCTCTAAAGGTAAAATAAAATTCTTCTCTGTCTCTCTCTCTCAGTCTCAGACACACACACATATACACACATACAACTCTCATGTACATATGTGTAGATGTGTTTATATATTATATATATACACATATATATACACATACAACCACACATGTATACATACATATAAACATCCGCATAAACCCACACACACCAACACATACCCACACGTGCACACACACATGCCATCTTTTCATAGTACAATTTTGTTTGCTTGTTTACTACAATTCGAGCTCTTATAAACAACTCTTTGGATTCAGTTTTCTTGTCTTTTGAGTAAATGAAAACTATTCCAGGGTAGAATGGTTGAAAGAGCATGAGTTGTCTTATTGGCAATATCATATTCAGTGGTTCCTTGTTAACACTAATATCCCATTATTCCATGACATTTTTCTTATGAAACTGATTAGTCAATTATCACTGAATTGTAAATATATTTGAGAATTCTGAACCAATATTTTTCTTTTGTGAAAGAGGTGGTTAGTGGTAACTTGTTATGAATTTGAGGCTAAAGAACAAAAGTGTTGTGGTCCATTAAATTGTACTCAGCAGAAAAGTATTCTTTCTATTTAGTGTTATAAAAGTTTTATTCATAGGCCGGGTGCAGTGGCTCACGCTTGTAATCCCAGCACGTTGGGAGGCCGAGGCGGGCGGATCACGAGGTCAGGAGATCGAGACCACGGTGAAACCCCGTCTCTACTAAAAATACAAAAACTTAGCTGGGTGTGGTGGTGGGCGCCTGTAGTCTCAGCTACTCGGAGAGGCTGAGGCAGGAGAATGGCATGAACCCGGGAGGTGGAGCTTGCAGTGAGCCGAGATCGCGCCACTGCACTCCAGCCTGGGTGACAGAGCGAGACTCCGTCTCAAAAAAAAAGAAAAAAAAAGTTTTATTCATAAAGGACTTTATAATTTTACCTTTTCAAGATGTGAAATTGTTTGCTTTTCATTGTTTTTGGTTTCTTGTCAAATAAAAGCCTTAAAATGTTTTTACTTCTCCACTCAGCCCATCTTTCAACTCTCCACACCATACATGCACATTCTTGTGTTTTGCTGATATTGTTCATGCTTTAATTGCAACTACTATTATTTTCTATTACAGTAGTTCCGTTCTGTTTCATTATTCCTGTTTAGTTTTTCTTATCAATTTTAATTTACATTACCATATAGAGTCATTATTGACCATTACTTTTTTTTTTATCCTTGTGTCCTCCTACTTAGAGATCTCTCTATTCTGATTTCAAGCTCTGTGAATTCAACATTTTCTTGTTGGTTTTCCTTAGATAGGATGCCACCTAGACATCCTTGAATGTCTGAATAATATATTTTACTAGGTGAATACTTTTGGATCATTCCTCTTTAATCCCAGTAGTCTGTGGATATTGTTTGCTCTTTGCTACTTAATTGTGTTGTATTTGAGAAGTTTTATGCTAGTGTGATTCTAACTTATTCTTTTCATCTGTATGTTGGTAAGTTTTTTCATTTATCTTTGATTACAGGAAATTTACTTAGTTATGCTGAAGTGTATGTCTTTTTTCATTAATTCTTCTCAAGATTTGATTATTTTCAATCTGAAAACAATTTTTTAAAATATTGCTATTTTTATTACTATTAATTATTTTAAATTATTGCATGTTTTTAGGTACTTTTTCCTCCTTTTGTCAGTCTATGTGGCTCTGACTTCTAAAGCTCCCATCTTGCTCCTTTGTGACTCCGTGTGTGTGTGTGTGTGTGTGTGTGTGTGTGTGTGTGTGTGTGTTTTGCTTGGTTTTATGAAAAGTTTTTTGGCATTTAATATTTGAGAACTATAATTTGGTTTTCACTTTGTGGTTAAATGTATTAACACAATTAACCTCCATACTCCCCTCTGTCAATAAGTAAGATTCTGAGAGGTCTAGCCATATAGACACCTATTTAAAGTTGCTTAACTGTGTTTCTAAAGTTCTTAATTGCTGAGTCTAATCATGGAACAATACTATGAATTTGATACTTAGAGACCATTCTCATCTGTGCTCATAGTCTCAAACTCTTTCTTTACTGTACATAGGAATTCAGAACACAATAAAATACCAAATAGGTGGTAGATTTATAGTGTGGAGATTTACAGTAACATTGGGGAAGGGAACTTTTCCAAGAAGGCTTTTACCTTCTTTCTGTAGCCCTTGGAATGCAATAAAAGCATAACCACCATGTTGAGGAATTATCTATCAATTTTCTAGGTATTCCACATATAAATTTTCTCATCATGTATGGGTAATTCTATTAATTATCCATAGTTATATTTTTATTTTGGAGGAAATGCTGAAATTTTACAGATGATTGTAAAATTTTGTTAATTCATCATGCTAACCTTCTAATTCTGTACTTTGCAGTACAATCATAGCTATTCATTTGAGGAACTGTATTTTTTTCTTTAGAATTTGATGAAGAATGCTGTCTTTATGTGTTTAGTTCTATCAACTTCTTCAGAAGCCTTAATTACTACTGGATTTGCTACATTTTTACCTAAATTTATAGAAAATCAATTCGGATTGACATCCAGCTTCGCAGCTACTCTTGGAGGTAAAACATTTTCTTTATCTTAACTTAATCTAAAAATTTTACTTTACTATATTAAATTTTTATGAGGATAGTGTATAATTTGAGGTAGCCCTCCTTGTAATTTAAACTAAAACCAGCCCGGTCAACGTGGTGAAACCCTGTCTCTACCAAAAAACATGAAAATTAGCCGAGCATAGTGGCACGCACCTGTAGTCCCAGCTCCTTCAGAGGCTGAAGTGGGAGAATCACTTGAACCTGGGAGGTGGAGGCTGCAGCGAGCCGAGACTGTGCCATTGTACTCCAGCCTGGGTGACAGAATGAGATCTTGTCTTTAAAAAAAAAAAAAAAGAAAGACATTTAAACTTAATTTTGGTAAAAATTTCTGATTTTCTGACATTAGGCAATCTATTGTATGAAGTAGAGAAAGACAGAGGCTAAAATGCCTAAAGAGAATATGTATTAATCTTAATGTTGAATACATTAATTTGACTAATTCCCTACTTGATGGACCTTTAAGTCATTTGTACATGTATTTCTATATCAGGTGAATAAATATAAGTTAAAACCATATTGACACCTGTTTTTGATGTTTTCCAGTTGTCGGTATGAGTGAGTATATGTGTATGGTTTCTCACAATCTACATTCTTTTTTCTTATTAGGGGCTGTTTTAATTCCTGGAGCTGCTCTCGGTCAAATTTTAGGTGGCTTCCTTGTTTCAAAATTCAAAATGACATGTAAAAACACAATGAAGTTTGCATTGTTCACATCTGGAGTTGCACTTACGCTGAGTTTTGTATTTATTTATGCCAAATGTGAAAATGAGCCATTTGCTGGTGTATCTGAATCATATAATGGGTAAATACATTTCAGTGCTTTTTGATATTAATACCAGAATAATAGACTAAGCATTTCCAAGCATATGTTTTCTTATATAAAATGGTGAGAAATTGGCTTTTTAAAAATTTGGAAGGCCTTTTTTCCTACTTAAGAACATGTGGTTTTGTTTTTGGTTTAGATAATTGATGTCTTCTTAAAAGTTGGGGATATTTATACAAAGAACATTTAAGGAGCAACTTTCATATGCTGGGCACTATGCTTCCTCAGGGATACAAAGATTAATACAGTAGGATTTTTGCCTCTAAGCTATTCACATCCTAGGGAGAATTTCATATTATATGTTTTTATTGATCTAAATTTTTAAAAATGGAAATAACTCCCTATGATAAAAATTATCTTATTAGGTTGGTTGCAAACAGACAAGAAGAGAAATTAGAATAAAGCTAGTCCTAGCTAATGCTTATCATTATTGTATCTACTGAGAGGTTTATGTTTATTGTAGATAAATAAATAAATTGTTCTCACCTGTAGACATGTTTCTAGCTATAACTGATTTGACCATTTACATTTCTTTGTTTTCCTTTTTTGTTTTGCTTTGAAATTTTAAGCTATAAGTAGGTGGTCAGGCAGGAGGGTGTTGCACAGCAGTGCATTTTATACCTCACAGTGCTGCTTTAATTGTTTCATTACATGTGTTTAAAGCTGTCAAGGAAGGTGGTACGTTAGGTCAAGGACTCCATAATTTTGTATAATATGACATATAGGTGATATAAATATAATCTACTTTGTTCAGAAAAGTTTGCCAATGACAATTATCATGATTTGTAGTTGCTGCTAATATATCTGTGATTCTTTTTTTTTGAAAGGATCTCACCTGTCGCCAGGTTGGTCATGGCTGGTCTCACCTGCACGCCATTTTCCTGCCTCAGCCTCCCAAGTAGCTGGGACTACAGCCGCCCACTACCATGCCTGGCTAATTTTTGTGTGTTTTTAGTAGAGACGGGGTTTCACCATGTTAGCCAGGATGGTCTCGATCTCCTGACCTCGTGATCCACCCGCCTCGGCCTCCCAAAGTGCTGGGATTACAGGCATGAGTCACTGCGCCCGGCATCTGTGATTCTTCTACATTAATGCTGAGCGTTCCAAAGCAGTGTTTAGTTAAGCTCCATTACATTTTTTCTTTTTTCTTTTTTTTTTTTTTTTTTTTTTTTAAGACAGAGAGTCTTGCTCTGTCGCCCAGGCTGGAGTGCAGTGGCACAATCTTGGCTCACTACAACATCCACCTCTTGAATTCAAATGATTCTTGTCTCAGCCTCTGGAGTAGCTGGGACTACAGGCACATGCCACCAAGACCAGCTAATTTTTGTATTTTTAGTAGACATGGAGTTTTGCCCTGTTGGCCAGGTTGGTCTCAAACTTCTGACCTCAAGTGATCCACCCGGCTCAGCCACCCAAAGTGCTGGGATTACAGGTGTGAGCCACTGCGCCCGGCCAAGCTCCATTACATTTATTCAACATTTATTGAATGCTTCCTTTGGCAGACCTTCATGGCAAAATACCTGTTCTAAAGGAGAGATTGCAAAAGAAAACAGTGAACAAATAGTCAATTAGGTAATGGGAGATAAACAAATTGCTATGGAATTGAAAAGAAGGTGAGCTTTTCAATTTTATTTCATTAGAATCCGGAAGGACTTCATAGCATAATAGTGAAATGGGGTTTAAAAATCCTTCAAGGTTACAAAGAGTTTTGAGAAATAAAGATTTGAGAAGAGAAAAGGAGAGAGGGAATATGCTAAACCAAGGTTATAAATGCTATTAAATGTGAAGGCTAGTTTCAGAGACCAGGTTGAATGGAACTTAGATTATGTGTCTAGAAATAGTAGAAATATATTTTGGAATGTTGAAAAGTAGGTAGAGGTTAAGTTGTGTAGACCTGACTTTCACCCCTATAAACTTCACCCAAACTTATCCCAGTAAACTTTTTTTGTATGTTCCTTTTAGAAAAAAAAGGAAGTTCTGGGTAGTTTAACACATAGTTTATCACCTTGAGTAACAAAGTACATGTGAATCCATTTAATATTGTCTACCTTAAATAATAGTTACTGCCAGGTGTGCTGTCCTTAGTGTAATCAGAAAGGAAGGCATGTGTGATGGGGTAATTCTGAGGTTCATGTAGGGGTTGGCCATTAAGATATATTAAGATCTGGGATATAGTGTTTAATACACGTACACGTTTCTTAGTGATGAGAAAAACTGAAAGTGAATACACATAAATATCACTAAAGGTATATGTTTTTACTCATATTTATGTATGTGTGTGTATATAGATAGAAATAGGGACAGAATTTAATGTCACAAAGTAGGTGTGACATTTTCAGATCATTTTTTTTCATGGCCCCAAATTCTTGGTTTTAGCTTCTATACCCTGAGTATTAAAATGTGTATATTACAAACAGGTCAGTCAAACTAGTCTCATCTAAGAAACACGTATAAAAGAAAAGGTACAGGCATATGTTGAGGATATTGTGGGTTTGCTTCCAGACCACCACAATAAAGCATATATTGCAATAAGCAACTCCAGTGGATATTTTGGCTTTCCAGTGCATATAAAGGTTATATTTACCCTATACTGTAGTCTATTACATATGCAATAACCTTATGTCTAGAAAAGTAATGTACAGTGTATATACCTTAATTAAAAAAATATTTATTGCTGAAACATGCTGACAATCGTCTGAGCCTTCAGCAAGTTGTAATTTTTTTGCTGGTAGAGAGTCTTGCCTCAATGTGGATGGCTGCTGACTGACCAGGGTGGTGGATGCCAAAGGTTGGGATAGTTGTGGCAGCTTCTTAAAATAAGACAATAATGAGCAGTCAGAACACACATCATTCATTGATTAAATTTTACTTCTTAAAGGGGCATGGTTCATGGTGTCCTGAAACAATTATTATAGTAACATCAAAAATCACTGATCACCACAACAGAAATGATAATGAAAAAATTTGAAATTTTGCAAGGTTACCAAAACATGAAATAGACATAAAATGATCATGTACTCTGGGAAAAATGGCACTTGATAGACTTACTGAATACTATCACTATCACTAGGTTGTCACTCACCTTCAATTTGTAAAAAACACAAGATTTGCAAAGTGCAATAAAACAAGGTGAAGTAAAGCTAGGTAAGCCTGTCTA
>NW_026652281.1:46322759-46437997 GCF_009828535.3 Hylobates moloch
TTTAGTAGAGACAGGGTTTCACCATGTTGACCAGGCTGATCTTGAACTCCTGACCTCAGGTGATCCACCTGCCTCGGCCTCCCAAAGTGCTGGGATTACAGGTGTGAGCCACTGTGCCTGGCTAATAGTTTTTTAACCCTTGCCCCACTTCTTCTCTTCTCCCTCTTGTAGTCCGCCGTGTCTATTGTTGCCATCTTTATTCCATAAGTACTCAGTGATTAGCTCCCACTTTTAAGTGAGAGCATGTGGTATTTGGTTTTCTGTGCCTGTGTTAATTTGCTTGAGATAATGGTCAGGATATTTTTCAATAATATTTTAAAGTAATTTATTATTGATTCTTTAATTGGGCACAATACTAAATTCGACTGCATGAATACTGTTTATTTTCCCACTGTTCCCCACCGCTCTTTTGTTGCCTTGACAATCTATAGGAACTTTGAGTCTTATTTTGGTGATCAGTGGTGGTAATGATGATTTGTGTTTTACTTAATACTTAAAACCTCATAGAATATAGAAATACCATAGTGTATACACACAGTATTTTTTTTCTGTATCTGACCTTTAGCTAGAATTTTATTGATTATATGAAATAGCATCTTAAAGAGGCATATCAATATTTTGCAATAGTTTTAGGGAAATTTTAGCCTGTTATAGAGGCATAATTATAGAATAATACTTTGTATTTAAGAAATTAATGTTTGAATTCTACTTGTGGCAAACATAAAGATGTTTATATATGCACATTTATTTTATTATATTTTAAAAACTATTAAACATTTCAAAAGAGGATATTTAATATTTTTTAAATATTATGTATACACTAAGAAAATTTAATAAACTTCATGAGCATCTGCTGTTTTTCTACTAATAGTTTTCTAGTTACCTCAAGAAGTAAACCTTTGTAAAATATGTAGACTAATGTGACCAACCCTTGGTATTAAGGAATATAAGCTATATTTCTTTGTTTCTACTATAATTTGCATCATGCTATCTTATACTTTGTATGATCTCAGTAATTATTTGTCAATAATATGAGAATTATATATTGGAAACTTTAAAAATTGCTGTGTAAAGGCTATTTCTAGAGTTGCAGGGATGGTTTTTCTCTGGTTATCTTATTTCTGCATCTATGTTATGAGCTCTGTCAGCAGACACTCTGGTGATTGCTTTTGTGAATGTAATCAACCCTTGATATATCATCATACTTGATAAAGATAAATCTGGCAGCGTCTGTGGAATAGATTTGAATAAGATGAGACTGCAGGCAGAGTGGCAGATTACTATCGATCACCCTTTCCTTCAGACTCCCTACTGATTTAGTCTTTTTTTTTCTCTTTAATTTGTTTTCTTCATGACTTTCTTGTTCTCCGCCTACTTTGTATGTCATCATTTTCCTACATAGTGTCAATTATCTTCTAATACTTACAGAAATCACTCATTTACTGTGTTTGACCCCTGATGCAAGAAAGTTAGCTTCATGGTGGCAGAGGTTTCCTTCTCTTCCTCCCTCCCTTCTTCCCTTCCCTTTTCCTTCTTTCCCTTTCGTTATCTCTTTCCCTTCCCTTCCTCCCTTTTTCCCTTCCTTCTTTCCCCAGTCTCTCTTCCTTCTCCCTTTTCTCCCTTCTTTCTTCCCTCTCCCTCCCTCTGTCTCCTTTTCTCCTTCACTCCCTCATTCCCTCCCTTCCATCCATTTCTCTTTCTCCCTCAATCTGTCATTTCTAGTTCTAACTCTAGCTCCTTCTTTCTTGTAAATATAATTCTACCACCTTGAGTAGTCTAGCACATAATTGGTGTTCATTGTGTGTTTATTAAATAAGTGGACTTCCAAGACTTCAGTACTCTTCTCATTCCACATACTATATGACTGATCTTATAAGTGTTCGTGGTTTCAGCTACATCTATGTCCAAATGGTTATTAAGAAATATAGCTCCATTCAAGATTTCTTCACTAAATTGGAGATAATCTTATTACATACAATACCATACTCATCGTTGTTCTCCTATATCTAAACACCAAGTTAGACATTAGGAGTCACCTTTGACTCTTCCATTCTTTTTTTTTTCTAGAAATGGGATCTCACTCTGTTGCCCAGGCTAGGTGCAGTGGCACAATCATAACTCACTGCAGCCTCAAACTCCTGGGCTCGAGTGATTTTTCTGCCTAAGCCTCTTGAGTAGCCTCTTCCATTTTTAACAGGAAGAGTCATCTTCAACCAATCTATCACCAAATCTTACTGATTCTACATCCAAAAGTTTTCTTTAATCTGCTTCCTATCATCATACGTTCTATCTTAGCTCTCCTTTATATTGTCATCACCTACTATCTAGGGTATTGTAACTGGTCCCTTTCTTCAAATTCATACTCTGTACAACTCCTAGAATTACTTCTTTAAAATGAACTTTTGACAGTGTCACTTTCCAGTCTAAAAATACCTTAATGATTACCTTTTATCAGGCCCATGTGGCTCTCAATTAAACTGGTCCTTTACTCCTCTCCAGCAACATTTCCTATCACTCTGTGCCTCAGACATCATTCATATTTCTCCACAGAGGATGCTGTTTCTCTACTCTATGCCTCTGTACCAGCTTTTTCTGAAGTACATTTCCCCTTCCCCATTTGACTGGCTTACTTGTACTCATTCTTCATATATTTATTATTTTTTTTTCTGGAGTCTCACTCTGTTGCCCAGGCTGGAGTGCAGTGGTGCGATCTTGGCTCACTGAAACGTCTGCCCCGTGAGTTCAAGAGATTCTCCTGCCTCAGCCTCCCGAGAACTGGGACTACAGGTGCCTGCCACCATGCCCAGCTAATTTTTGTATTTTTAGTAGAGATGAGTTTCATCATGTTGACTAGGCTGGTCTTGAATTCCTGACCTCAAGTGATCCACCCACTTTGGCATCCCAAAGTGCTGGGATTACAGGTGTGAGGCACCGCACCAGCCTCTTACTCATTTTTTAAATCGCATCTCAGGCAGTAGCTCCTCCAGCCCCTTTTCTCTAAACTTTGGCTTGTGTTAGGTGTCCTTCCTTGTTGCTTCTAAAAGGCACTTTGCTGATATCTGTAACCACACTTAGCATATTAGTGAATAATTGTCTAAGTCCCTCTCTACTTCTAAACTGTGAAATCCTTGAGGCAGAGACTATCTTATGCGGCTTTGTATTCCCGTTACCCAGCATAGGGCCTAGCAGTTGCTCAATATATGTTGTTTGAATGAATAAATAAACAAATGAGGTATGAGGGATGAATTTTTGATTAGTGTAACCCTTTATATTAGGGAAGATGTTTTCTCTAAGAGGCAGCTTGAAATGACACTGAGCCTGGGGACTGGGAAAATTATATTTGGTAAGGAAAGAAAAGTAACTTAATCTCCCTGGACCTCAGTTTTCCCATTGATGAGATGATTATGTTCAACAGCATGATTTTGTTCATCCTTCCAAGTTTAAAATATTTTCTGCATCCTGGAGATATTTGGCCCTGTATGGAGATATTTTGGTTGCTGTAATGAAGGAGAGTGCTACTGGTATCTGGTGGAGGTCAGAGAAGCTGCTAAACATTCTACAGTCCACAGAACCAGCCCCACAAGAGAATTACCTGGTGCCAGATGAGAAACTCTTGTTTTCTTCACTTATTCTGCCTTATATTTTTAATTACTGACAGATACTATACTATATGACTATTGTTTTTATTGCCTGTCTCTGACAAGAAGTTAAACTTTATGTGCAAAGGAAGACTTTTTATTTGTTTAGTAATTATGTGTTGAGTGAGTGAATAAATGACCTAATGGTAAGATATAACAGTGCTTTGAATCGTTAGTTAAAAGTTATGACATAAATCATTTACCCTTCTTTAATTTCTTATTTACAGGACTGGAGAATTGGGAAACTTGATAGCCCCTTGTAATGCCAATTGTAACTGTTTGCGATCATATTATTATCCTGTCTGTGGAGATGGAGTCCAATATTTTTCTCCCTGCTTTGCAGGCTGTTCAAACCCAGTTGCACACAGGAAACCAAAGGTAGCTTATGTGTCCTACTTTTCCCTTAATGAGGCAATATGTTTATGGATTATCTTGACTTCTCTAATGGGGTTATGCAATGCCTGTTCTTGCCTTCCTGCTCCACTGCCTCCATTAAGCAGCCCATGATGTCTCCAGCTGAAATAGATTAATTTTCCTTCATGCCTCTTGCAGTTATCGTTGAAAAATCAATTTGGAAGTTACAAACATTTTAGCAACATCACTTTGTTGCAGTTATGAGATATCTTTTACCTTTTCAAATTGTTTTATAGTCATCCCTCACAATACATGGGGGATGGGTTCCAGGACCCCTGCATATACCCAAATGTGCCATACTTAAGTCCCGCCAATGGCCTTGAAGAACTTGCTTTAAGTCAGCACCTCAGTATATATGGGTTTTGCATCCTGCAAATACTGTATTTTTGATCCATGTTTGGCTGAAAAAAAAAATCCGCATATAAGTGGACCAGTGCAATTCAAACCTGTGTTGTTCAAGGGTCAATTTTATTTTTCCTTAACTACTTAAGATCTTTGAAGGCAAGAGAGTTTTCCTATTTTCACTAGGTACAGTTTATATAACAGAAACTTATTATTTGTTTTATTTGATGTACCATGACTACATTTAAAATATTCAAATCAATTTATTTTTAAATACAAATTCATATTTAATTCTGGATCTGAATACTAATCAGTGTGCCTAGATGTTATTTCTTTTTTGTACAGTTAAATAGTTTAAAAGAACTCAATACAATTTTATCGTACTATATCTTAGAATCTAAATATTTAATCTTAGCTAAACTTAAGAGCCTTGGAAATAAATAGTATTCAGATTATGAGTAGTACACACTATATTATGCATTAGTAGATAATGTGATAACTTTAAAAGGATCTGAGGGAAATATATACTGTGGTGTAAATGAAAACAATGAATAAGATGTGTAAGAGTTATATGACAATTTTGAATATTTGAATTTTTTTCTGTATATATGACCAATAAATGCTATTGGCTAACTTTGATTAGAAGCAGATTATGACAAGGAGTTATTAGGAAGGGTTTTAGTCACATAACTAAATATATATAGACACGAATACCATCCTGTGCAAGGAAACAACACAGAAAATCTAATACCCAGAGCATACTTAAAATAGTTTTGGTTATTTTGATATGGTTGATTTAATATTTATATTTTTCACCAAATGCTAAGATAATTACTATCTTACACGGCAAGTTGTCTTCTAGAATTTTTTAGGAAGAGCAAATGATTTTGACTTGCAAATTTTCTATTTGTCCTGACTTTTTTATGTCCAGTCAGCCCATGAAATAATCAATTGGTTCACAATATTTTTCTTATGAAATATTTCAGATAGGCAATATACATTTATAATACTTTTTTTTTTTTTTTTTTGAGACGGAGTCTTGCTCTGTCACCGAGGCTGGAGTGCAGTGGCACGATCTCGGCTCACTGCTAGCTCCGCCTCCCGGGTTCACGCCGTTCACCTGCCTCTGTAGCTGGGACTACAGGCGCCCGCCACCACGCCCGGCTAATTTTTTGTATTTTTAGTAGAGACGGGGTTTCACCGTGGTCTTGATCTCCTGACCTCGTGATCCGCCCGCCTCGGCCTCCCTAAGTGCTGGGATTACAAGCGTGAGCCACCGCGCCCGGCTATAATACTTTTAATAAGCACCCATATACATTTGTTCACAGCAATACAGTTTTAATCTTATATTTCACACCAGTGACCCAAACTACGAAATCTGACCTTGGCTAACTGCTGTGTTGCAGGCGAATGAGAGTTGTAAAGTTTCATTAGGATAGAAAATACTGTTCTCAGTTTCTGTCCTTAAAATTTTTAAAGGCTGAATTACCTCATTATTTGATATAACTGACTGCTGAATATGTAATAGTCAATTTTGGAGGTGTCGTCTGCATATTTGGTTTTCCTGAATTGGTACCAGTGGTCTTAGAATGGCTTTAGCACCAAAAAAAAAAAAAAAAAAAAAAAAAAGTTTCTGGCCTTTGGAACAATGAAAGCACTGCTTCTCTTTGATTTCTCTGGCTCTGCTGAGATTTCGTTGAGGCCTTCATGTCTAAAAAAGATTTATAGTAAGGATAAAGGAAATGGAAGGATGGAGTTGAGATGTAAAATGCCTTTACGAAATAATTACTGTTGAAAGAAGTGTAGAATGTGCAAGATCACGTAACTTACATTCCCATTAAATTGTTTTGTAAGTCAATAATTACTATAGCAGGTTACAAGCTGAAGTAATGGCCACAAAAATCAAATACAGATAATTCCACATCATAAATATGGTTTGTTTCCACTTGCTTAATTTCTTAAGGGTTAAATATTCTCTCAGCATAATTTGTTGTATATGGATTAAGACAGTATGAGAGTGTTTGCCATGTCTAGAGAATACCTAATTTACAATAATTTATTTTCTAAATGATCACTTTCATTGTTTTTATGTCTGATATTTTTAGGTATATTACAACTGTTCCTGTATTGAAAGGAAAACAGAAATATCATCCACTGCAGAAACTGTTGGTTTTGAAGCTAAAGCTGGAAAATGTGAAACTCATTGTGCGAACCTGCCGATATTCCTTTGCATTTTCTTTATTGTAATTATTTTTACCTTTATGGCCGGTACTCCTATAACTGTGTCTATCCTAAGGTATGTAGTATGTTGAGAAATTTTCATTCCCTAAGGCAACATGTTGATGGAAAGCAAATGGACTCGGGGTTCATTTGGGGTTCATACTGACCATTGGTTCAATACCAGTCATCCCTTACAAGATCATTAGTTCTGTGGCATTGGATAAGCGCCTCCATAGAACCCCAGATGTAGGAGATTTAAATGATATGCACGTGAAAGTGTCTTCATATTGCCTGCCTGGCTTGTGCTTGGCGTTTTCTCTGCTTCTTTCATGAAGCTTCAGCTGTGAACTGGAGAAATGTCAGTTTTGAGTATCGCAGAAATAAAATGCATTCCAATATGCCAGAATCAGAATGGCATGCATTCTACCTTATGCGTTAGGCACTGTGACATTAAATCTTCCTTAAGCAGTGCTAATCAATGAGAAACTGGTTATTACCTGTGTTGTTCACCGGTGTTTTGTTTCCAGTAGCTCTTCCTCCTTCTGTCCCGCTGTACAAACACATTTCATACCTCCATTTCATACCTGTCCTTCCATAGAATCATCAGTCTTTGTATATCTTTCCTAATGAATTCTAGCTTTTTTTCTTTTTTTGTTCCTTAATATTTACTCACTACATTTTCTTTTTTTACTGTTTATTTAATTTTTATTTTAAGCTCAGGGGTACATGTGCAGTTTTGTTCTTTTTACTTGGGGTAGCTTTGGCTTTTCTGCACTGAAGCCATTAGGTCCTGGGCTTTTCTTTACTGGGAGACATTTCATTACAGCTTCAATCTTGCTACTTGTTATTGGTCTGTTCAGGCTTTGGATTTTTCTTGATTCCATCTTGGTAGGTTGTATGTATCTAGGAATTTGTCCATTTCTTCTAGATTTTCCAATTATTGGCATATTGTTGCTCATAGTAGCCACTCATGATCCTTTGAATTTCTACAGTATCACTTGTAATGTGTCCTTTTTTATTTCTAATTTTATTACTTTGCATCTTCTCTGGTTTTTCTTAGTCAGGCTAAAGGTTTGTCAATTTTGTTTAATTTTTCATTGATCTTTTGTATTCTTCATTTCAATTTCATTTATTTCTCCTCAGATCATTATTTCCTTTCTTCTCCTAATTTTAGGTTTGGTTTCTTCTTGTTTTTCTTATTCTTTAAGATGTATCATTAGGTTATTTATTTGAAATTTTTCCTCTTTTTTGATGTATAGCTATAAACTTCCCTATTAGTACTTCTTTTGCTATATCCCATAGATTTTGGCATGTCGTTTTCATTATCACTTGTTTCAATAAATTTTTCAATTTTCTTCTTAATTTCTTTATAGACCCACTGGTCATTCAGGAATATATTGTTTAATTTCTATATATTTGTATAGTTTCCAAAATTCCTCGTTATTAATTTCTTGTTTTATTCCATTGTGGTCAGGGAAGATGACTGATATTATTTCAGTTAGTTTGAATGTTTTAAGACTTGTTTTGTAACCTAACATATGGTCAATCTTTGAGAATGATTGCACATGTGCTGACGAAATGATTGCACATGTGCTGACAGCACATGTGCTAACGAAAAGAGGGTGTATTCTGTAGCTATTGGATGCAATGTTCTGTAAATATCTATTAGATCCATTTGGTCTATAGTACAGGTTAAGTCTGGTGTTTCTTTCTTGATATTCTATCTGGAAGATCTGTCCAATGCAAAGCATGGGGTGTTGAAGTCTCCAGCTATTATTGTATCAGGGCCTGTCTCTCTCTTTAGCTCCACTAATATTTGCTTTGTATATCTGGGTGCTCCAGTGCTGGCTACATATATATTTAAAATTGTTATATCCTCTTGCTGAATTCACCCCTTTATCATTACATAGTGACTTTCTTTGTCTCTTCTTATAGCTTCTGTCTTGAAATCTATTTTTTTGTAGGTATAGTGACTCCTATTCTCTTTCGATTTCCATTAGCGTGGAATATGTTTTTCCATTTCTTTATTTTCAGTCTATGTGTGTCTTTATAGGCGAAGTGTCTTGCTTGTCGGCAACAGGTCAATGGATCTTGTTTTATCATCCATTCAACCAGGCTTGTGTTTTTTGATTAGAGAGTTTAGTCCTTTTAGAACAAACAAGTAAAAAGAAAACTAATAAAAACTCTACACCTTAACTTTGTCCCCTGGCTTTTTATTGTTTTGTTGTTTCTATGTATATCTTGTACTATGTCTTGAAAAGTTGTTGTGGTTATTATTTTTTATTGGTTCATCATTTAGCCTTTCTACTTAGGATAAGGGTAGTTTACACACCACAGTTCCAGTGTTAGAATAGTCTGTGTTTTTCTTTGTACTTATCATTACCAGTGAGTTTTGTACCTTCAGGTGATTACTTACTGCTCATTAATGTTCTTGTTCTAATTGAAGTACACCCTTTAGCATTTCCTATAGGACAGGCCTGGCGTTGATGAAATCCTTCAGCTTTTGTCTGGGAAAGTCTTTATTTCTCCTTCATATTTGAAGGATATTTTAACCACATATACTATTCTAAGGTAAGAGTTTTGTTCCTTCAGCACTTTAAATATGTCTTGCCACTCTCTCCTGGCCTGTAAGTTTTCCACTGAAAAGTCTTCTACCAGATTTATTGAGGCTCCACTGTATGTTACTTGTTTCTTTTCTCTTGCTACTTTTATGATCCTTTCTTTATCCTTGATGTTTGAGAGTTTGATTATTAAATGCCTTGAGGTAGTCTTCTTTGGGTTAAATCTGCTTAGTCTTCTATAACCTTCTTGTACTTGGATATTGATATCTTTCTGTAGGTTTGGGAAGTTCTCTGTTATTATCCTTTTGAATAGACTTTCTTACCCATCTTTTTCTCTACCTCTTTATGACCAATAACTCTTAGATTTTTCCATTTTGAGGCTATTTTCTAGATGCTGTAGGCATGCTTCATTGTTTTTTATTCTTTTTTCTTTTGTCTCCTATGACCGTATATTTTCAAAAAGCTTGTTTTCAGTCTCACTAATTCTTTATTCTGTTTTATCAGTTCTGCTACGAAAGGACTCTGATGCATTATTCAATATGCCAATTGCATTTTTCAGCTCCAGAATTTCCACTTGATTCTTTTTTTGTTTTGAGATGGAGTCTCGCTCTGTTGCCCAGGCTGGAGAGCAGTGGCCATGATCTTGGCTCACTGCAACCTCTGCCTCCCAAGTTCAAGTGATTCTCCTGCCTCTGCCTCCTGAGTAGCTAGGATGACAGACGTGCACCACCATGCCCAGCTAATTTTTGTATTTTTAGTGGAGACAAGGTCTCACTATGTTGGCCAGGCTGAGTCTCAAACTCCTGACCTCAAGTGATACATCTGCCTCAGCCTCTCAAAGTGCTGGGAATTGCAGGTGTGAACCACCATGCCTGGCCAATATTATTTCAGTCTTTTTGTAAAATATATCTGATAGAATTCTGAATTCCTTCTCTGTGTTTTTTGAATTTATTTGAGTTTCCTCAGCACAGCTATTTTAAATTCTCTGTCTGAAAGGTCATATATTTCTGTTTCTCAGATTGGTCTCTGGTGCCATGAACTCATTTGGTGAGTTCATGTTTTCCTAGATGGTGTTGATACTAGTAGATGTTCTTCAGCATCTAGGTATTTAAGAGTTAAGTATTTATTATAGTCTTCATTGTCTGGGTTTATTTGTAGCCATCCTTCTTGAGATGGCTTTCCACATATTTGAAAGGACTTGGGTGTTCTGATTCTAGTTGTATCTGCTTTAAGGGGCACCCTAAGGCCAGTAATGCTGTGGTTTTTGCAGAGTCTCTCTCTGTGTCCTGAGTCACCTAAAGCTGAAGGTGGAGTGATGCAAACACCTCTGTGGCCCCCACCACTGTGATTGCACTGGGTCATACCTGAAGCCAGCACAGTTTTGGGTCTTTTCCAAGGCCTTATGTAACCACTCTCTGGTTACTGGTTCTGTTTGCTTAAGGACCTGGGGCTCTACAATCAGCAAGTGGGAAAGCCAGCCACGCCTGTGTCCTTCCCTTGGGTGGGGAGGTCTACAGGCACTGGTGGGTCTAGAAGTGCCCCCATAAGTCAGGGACTAGAGTTAAAAACCTTAGAAGTCTACCTGGTCTATTGTATTGCGGCTAAGCCGGCATGGAAACCACACAATGTAGTCCTTTCCATTCTTCTTTCCCCTTTGCAAAGGCAGAGATGCTTCACCCCACAGGCACCTCCAACCCAGACCACAAGGACTGCTGCCAGACTGCCACCAATGTTCCCTTACAGCCCACTGCCTCTTTAAGTCAGCTTGTCGTGAATGCTGCCTGGCCTGGGACTCACCCTTCAGGGCAGAGAGCTCCCTGCTGGCCCAGGACAGGTCCAGAAATGTCGAAGAGTCAAGTTCTGGAATTGGGGACTCCAATAACCTGCTTGGTGCTCTAACCCCCTGTGGCAGTGATGGTACCTAAAGTGTAAGACAAAGTCCCCTTTACTTTTCTCTCTGCTTTTCTGAAGCAGAACGAGTTTGCCCCATAGCCACCAAGCTGGTAATGTGCTGAGTCTTATCAGAAGCCAGTAAGTCTCAGAGTTCTCACCCAAGGCCCTCAATGTACTACCTGGGTATTGGTGCTGGTTATTCAGGCCCAAGGGCTCTTCACTTAAAGGCATATGAATGCTGTCAGGACTGGTGTCTTTCCTTTAAGGCAGCGAGCTCCCTTCTGGCCCAAAGTGTGTCTAGAAATGTTGTTTGGGACCTAAGGCCTGAAGTGGGAGGGCCTCACAACTCTGACTGGTGCTCTGTCCTCCTGTAGCTGAGTTGGTATCCTAGATGCAAGACAAAATCCTCCCCACTCTTCCCTCTCTTCTCCTCAAGTGGCAGGAAGGGGTTTCTTTTCGAACCTGGAGCTGTGCAGCCTGGGATTAGTGGAGGAGTAATACCAGGACTCCATTGTCTGTCCCAGCTGTTGTCTCAGTGTGTCACGTGTGCCTCCAGTCCACTGTCTTTGAGCCTAATTCAGCACTAAGACTTGCCCAAGAGTTGCAGTTCCTATGGTCTAGACTGCCTTTCAAGTTAACTTGGAGACACAGTGCTGTAGCCCTTGGTGGTGAGTTGTTTTGTAAGCACTCAAGGTTGGACTGCTGCATAGGAGATTAACCTCTGTGGCTAGGGCTGGTTTAAATGCTCCCTCTGTGGACAGGTGTCAGGTGAGTTGGTCTGGTTTTCCTTTCCGCTCTAACAGGACAGCAGTGATTTTATTCCTCACAATTGCTATATTCTCCCTCCCCACCCCCAGAGATTCTCTCTGTACTACACTGCCACTACCTGGGTCGGGGAGGTGTGGTGTCTGAGATTCAGGACTGTTTTTTTTTTAATCTCTTCAGTGCCTCTTTCAGGAATATAAAGTTCAAACCACGTATTATAAGTGCTCACCTGACTTTTGATTCTTGTTAAAGTGTTTTTTTTTTTTTCTGTATAAATAATTATTAACTTGGAGCTTTTCAGTCCATCATCTTGTTCCACCCTCTGGCTGTTTTAGCTGTTCTGGATTTTTTTCGTTCCATATGAATTTTAGGATTGTTTTTTCAATTTCTGTGAAAGATGCTGTTGGAATTTTGATGGAAATTACACTGAATTCTGTAGATCACTTGATGTAGGATAAATATTTTAAAATATTTATTCCTCCAATTCATAAACAAGGGATATCTTTCCATTTATTTGTGGCTTTTCCAATTTCTTTCATCAGTGTTTTATAGCTTTCAGTGTACAAGTATTTTACCTCTTTCATTAACTTTATTCCTAAGTATTTTATTTTTCACTGCTTTTGTAAATTTTGTTGTTTATTTGATTTCTTTTGTTCATTGTTGGTGTATAGAAGTGCAGCTGATTTTTGTATTATGATTTTGTATACTGAAACTTTACTAAATTCATCTGCTAGTTGTAGTGCTTTTTTGGCAGGATCTTTAGTGTTTTCTACATAGATGACCATGTCATCTTCACAGAGATAATCTTACCTTTTACTTTCCAATTTGGATACCTTTTATTTTTCTTGCCTACTTACTCTGGATAGGACTTGTAGTACTATGCTGAATAGAATTCATGAGAGTGGGCATCCTTGTCCTGTTCTTCATCTTAGAGGAAAGGCTTTCAGGTATTCACCACTGAGTATGATGTTAGCTGTGGATTTGTTATATTTGGGCTCTATTATATTGAGGTACACTCCTTCTATACATAATTTATTGAGGATTTTATGGAAAATTTGTCTTGTTAATGAATACCCTTTCTCCTTTACATTTATTAAAATTAATAAAGACTAGTGACTCTGGTGTTCTTTGGAATATTTTAGGTCAGATAACATTTTTCTTCTTTTATAATTCCAGGAAGATTAAACCATTTATAAGCTCTTACAAATACGTTGTTTATTTTGTGTTTACAACATTTGCTTTAATATAGGAATGCTAAACTCTTATAAATGTGAACTTGCTCAAAGAGTGAATATACTATACCACCTTTTTTGGTCTCATATGTATTTAATATTTCCAGGTGTGTTAATCACAGACAACGGTCCCTAGCCTTGGGAATACAATTTATGGTCCTTCGATTATTAGGTATGCCATTTTTCTTTATTCATTGCTAACTGTTGGCTATTTTGGTTCATTAGTGTTATTGATTTTTTAATTTATGGCCTGTGGCAAAAAAAATTATAGTGGAAGGCTGCATCATTCTCGTTGAAGGAAGCCATTTTCCAGTGTTTCAGATATAGGATTATTTATATATTGCATACTTTTAACCTACCTGACTGGTTACCTGTTCCAACTCTGTTGCTAATAAAACCTTAAAAGGTGTATCATGTCTGTTTCAAATATAAAATATGATCACCAACACATAATTCCTTTTCTCTCCGCTTGTGTCTCTATTTGTGACGCTATTGTATTACGTTAGCAATTAAAAATGATGTTAAAATGTTTCAATAGCAACTGTGGTATGGATATTGCGACTAGTTAAGAATTATTGGAAGAAAGAATTTATACCAGAAAATTTTATAAGGTTCCAGATACAGGACAAATTACAAGAAAGACAGACATAGTAAACATAATATTAAGGTTATTTATTAAAGCAAAAACAAAAAGTTGGGGCATTAGAGATCACCTAAATTGGGGCATTAGAGATCACCTAGTCCAACTTGCCAATTTTTTCAGATGAGTAAATTAAGTCTCGGAGAAGTGCAGGGTTTTGCCCATAGTTAAACAACTAGTGATAGAAATGAAACTAGGAAAATGATTCCTAACTCTGAGTCTAGTACTCTGACTGTATCATGCTACAGGTCATGAAAGAACAGACTGGATGTAGCTGAAATCTTTGTCTAAAAATTACAACCTCAAATAATTGGAAGTTCCGTAACTATATGGAAGTTGAGTACCTCATGGCCTCTTGGAAATGGTGACGGGTATATAAGATAGTGATATTCCTAGATATGGTATTATAAGACTATATATTTGTATATACATATACTAATACATACAGAGGCCCATGTTAGTTTATATACACATGCACACCCACATAGATACAACATATACTGTAGTTCAGCAGATTTATTTGTGCATCATGAATAATTTATTTTGATTTTTAAAAAGTATAATAGCTAATTTCAAAGGCATATTTATTCATTATATTAGAAAAGCGGTGAATTAAAATATTAACTTTTAGCCCAATAGATATTGGATATTTCTATTGAAATACTTTTTTGAATTGATTAGAAATACATAGTAATTACATATAATTATTTTAGAATATTGTATCTGTGCTTTATATTCCTTTGACTTGTACATGAATTAATTTGCATGTGGACAGATGAATACCTATTTTTATTTCCATAAAATATATGTATGATCATGTATAAAAAGATCTGTAATTCTAAACTGTAATCTTTACCCTTGTATATTTCACCCATAATTCTTTTAGGAACAATACCTGGACCAATTATATTTGGTTTCACAATAGACAGCACATGTATTCTTTGGGATATAAATGATTGTGGAATTAAAGGAGCTTGCTGGATTTATGATAACATCAAGATGGCCCATATGCTAGTAGCCATAAGTAAGTGGTGACTTCTTGATAATTTTAGAGTAAACTAAGGATGTAAAAAAAAAAAATCTCATTGTTGGTTACTTAGGGTCACAGGTATTTTGAAATGTTCAGTCCACGTTGTTGAACCATCCAGTAGTCTTCCTGAAGCAGAGAACACTTATCACAGCATGTTATGAAAGGCTTTGAACAGATGGCGTCTGCAAGGCTCAGTATTAAATACAAGAAGATAAAATTCTAGCTTTCATTACGTCATACAGCATATACCTTTTTTTTAATAACTTATCTCAAACATTTTTGAAAAATATACTTGAAAGCTAAAAGAGAATTCTGAGAAACTCCCTGGAATGATTGTCATCTAGGTATCTAGGTGTTGCAAACACATACAGCTCAGGCAGGGAAGTATCCTTTGTCTCTAAGGCACATTGTAAGGAATATTTTTATAATTTAGAAGGTTAGCTGTGATGTTTAATTCTTTTTGCCTTTTGCAGTTTGTAATGTCTTGGTTAAGCAATGAATGAAATTTAAGGCAAGATTAAGATTAAGTAGAACAATGTATCTAGTTTATACTAGTAAAATAAAAGTTGAAATTTAAAAATTTAAAATTTGAAAAATAACCTAAGAAACTAAAATATCTTAGAGAAATCCTGAATGTATGTATACATATGTAGCTAATATAATGTGTGATTTTCATTGTGATTATTTTGACACAGGTATCAAGATAGGCTTATTATTACTCTTACATGCATGTAAATCCAGAGTATACTTTCTGAGTTGATAGAGTAATAGAATATTTGCTGAAGAAATAATGTATACATTCATATAGCACTTGGGGAGTAAGTATTGACAAGTATAGGCAAAATTAATCATCCCATTACTTTACCTGTTGTTAAAAACCATTTTTTATTCAATTTTTTAAATTATATGTTTTTACCACAATCATGCCTACATACAATGTTTTTATGTTTAAAACTTATTTAATTCATTTTCTTTGTACTTTTTGGTCAAAGATGTAGATAGATAACAAATCGTTCATTTTCCTAGTCAATGATGAATGTGGGAATTCCCCCACAAAATATATAAAAACCTTAAAATTTTCAGAATGAAACAAATAAAAAGGTTGTAGTTGTACCTATGTAACTAATCATTCTATAATCTAGTAATGCCTAGATGAATGAGCATTCCTGTTTTTCAAATACATGTTTTTAAACAAAATATTAATAATCAACAAAAAGAAACCAGCTACTGCAAGAACTATACTGTGAGACCACGTTGAATTTATTAGGCTGGCAATTATTAAATGGTTATACTGTGGTTGGAACTAGTTTCTCTTCATATAACTGAACTTAAAATCAGATTTACTTGAAAATAAATCAAAGTTTGTGAAGTGAGTCTTAATGTTTCACATTTTTAGCTGATAAGTAGAGTAGATTTGGTTAAGTATTGAGTATGATATCCTCCCACAGAGGCTTTTTCTTAAGAACTCCAAAACCTTTTTAATTTTTAGAATTATTTTCTGTCCTGGACGGGAATGTTCTTCAATTTATTCAGGTTCAAGAATGTTACAAACTACTTTCCCTCATTACTGACTTTTGGTTGCTTGCAATTTTTTATAGATATGATATTGTGTTAACAAATTTATTTATTTGTTTTTGAGACAGAGTTTCTGTCTGTCACCAAGGCTGGAGTGCAGTGGTGTGATCTCAGCTCACTGCAACCTCCACCTCTAGGGGTCAAGTGATCCTCTCACATCAGCCTCCCAAGTGGCTGGGACTACAGGCTCATACCATCATACCTGGATATATTTTGTACTTTTTTTTGGTAGACACAGGGTTTCCTACGGTGCCTAGCCTGGTCTCGAACTCTTGGGCTCAAGACATCCACCTCTGTCAGCTTCCCAAAGTACTGGCATTATGGGCTTGTGTTAATAAATCTAGATGGTGGCCCAATTCCTATTTAGTTCTATATAACACTTATTTTACAAGAATGCACAAGCATAACCAAGAATAAGTTAATTATTGTACTCTATTACTGCTTAGAAAGAAAATAAGTACTGGTGCCTTGAATTGTATACAAATGTTTTTTCTTTCCCCTTAATGTTTCAAAAATTTTAAACATAGAACTATAAGGGTTATGTAATTATTCTCTTTAAAAATGTTCTATTCATGAAGATTTTTCTCAGTGACAATTTTTATCATAATTAAAAACAAAAACACATAATTTTTTTTCACTTAGGTGTTACTTGTAAAGTTATCACCATGTTCTTCAACGGATTTGCAATCTTTTTGTATAAACCACCTCCATCAGCCACAGATGTGTCATTTCATAAAGAGAATGCAGTTGTGACTAATATTTTAGCAGAACAGGATCTCAACAAAATAGTAAAAGAAGGGTGAGATGGGAAAAGAGAAGACTGTTTTACACCTGGAAAATTTACCTCGATTTTTAAGAACACACATTGCCATGGCGGCATTATCTATCCAATATGGACAATCATATTTACAAAATTGATGTTTTTATAATCAAATGTATTTTTTTACATATGTAGTTTTTGTTTTATGCAAGAAACAGACCTGTGCCTTCAAAGCCCACCTAAAGCCTCAAAACACAGCACACACACACACACACGAACACACACACACTTATTTCCCATTCCCATTCTCTAGGTATGAAATCCTCAAGTAATAACAAGAAAAAAGGCCTACAATTAGAAAAATTTACATTTAAAAAACAATGATGTTTCTATCCCCATTACAACTTGTTTAATTTTAATTTTCATTGCCAATATTTTGAGCTTAGAACATTTATGGCGTAAAAATTTAAACTAATCAAAGTTGTGTGATGATTTCCAGGAATTATTATTGAAAGCCTATGAATTTAAAACCAGGTTTATCATGTAATTTGTTTTGAAATTTACGTATACTAGTCTGGCTTTTCTCCAAGCAAATTATTGAACTATTAGAATATGTTAGTTATCATCCTTGTGTCCTGGTATATAGTGAATACAGAAACATCAGCATTGTATACATATATTTTCACTTTAACTCAAGAATTCCAGGAGGTAATTTGTTGATATTATAATTTTTAACACATTTATGATTCTGTGATAGTGTTATTCAATTACATATATTTCAGAGGAAAGTACCAGTCAGTAAAGAAAAATGCCGACTAAACATGAAACTATCGATCAATACTTATATGCCTTTAATTTTTCTTATTTGAAAAGCCAATCACTTAACACATTACTCATAGCACCTAAAACAGTGTCTTGCATAGTGTAGTCATCTATTATTATTGTTTAATTAAAACATTAAACCCTACCCTTTAATTCAGCAGTCCCCAACCTTTTTTGTATCTGGGACCATTTTTGTGGAAGACAATTTTTCCATGGGGGAAGAGGGTATGGTTTCGAGATGAAACTGCTCCACCTCAGACCATCAGGCATTAGTTAGATTCTTGTAAGGAGAATGCAATCTAGATCCCTTGCATGTGCAGTTCCCAATGGGGTTTGCACTCCTATGAGAATCCAATGCTACTACTGATCTGACAAGAGGCGGAGCTCAGGCAGTAATGCTCGCTCACCTGCCTCTCAGCTCACCTACTGTGTGGCCCGATTCCTAACAGGCCACACACAGCCCAGGGTTGGGGACCCCTGCTTTAACTGATGCTTTGATTTGATAAAGTATTTTACAAGCCTGATAATGTTATAACCCTATTTATTCAGGTCAGATTTATGCCACCTTTGCTGAGAATATGGAAGGTATAGATGAGTGAACATCAACAAACGTAACTTCTACCATGGTTAAGAATTTTACTTAAGAAAAGTATTGAAGTTCAAATCCAGATAGTATTACATTTGAAATTTTTATAAGAGTTATTAATTTAATAAAATTCATTATCAGGTTTCCCCATAAGCTTTCTCCTAGGTTAGTTTTCCACAAGCATTTTTTTATATACACTGTAATCAGTGTATATAAAAACAAGTGTATAAAAACAAGCTTAGTGTTAGATCTTGTAGGAAACCAAGATTAGAAACATTAGAAATTTGCAGAATTTAAAAAATTATGTTTTGTGGTAATCTATGGCCGACGATGATAGAACCTAGTGCAATTGTAAAGTGAAATTCAAGGAGAAGGAATGAGGAGTTAGGCAAGCAGCAAACTTGAATATTAGAGAAGGAGAGGAGCTGTGAGTCAGGAATCAGAGAGACCTGCTAAAACCAGACTGATATAAACACCAAAGACGGAAGCCAAATAGGTAGCCAAAAATCCAGATATTTGAGAAGCAGGGAATTTATAGCAACCAAAGAAATAGGGCAAGATAGGCAGGTGAACACACGATACCTCAAATGACAATCTTCCTCCCACCAAGCCAGACACGTTGTAAATGCTGCTTATTGGAGCCCAGAAAAAAGGAAAGTTTAGGCTTTCTGTGTCCTATATGTGGAAGCAGGGAATTGGATTGAAGACTTTCATAGTTGTAAAATAAAGGCAAATCCTGAGGAACTCACTGATAGAGATGTGAAATGAAGTAAGGAAGAAAACAGAGTAACTATACAAATATATTAATCTAGGGCCACTTAATTTAGAGGAAGAAAAAAAATCACCCCATCCATAGAAATAGTTTGATAAACAGGTCACTAAATAATTGGCATTTATAAAGATTCTTAGTTATCAAGGGCTGCATTGTATTTTATATACTCAGTTTTATAAGGTGATACTTTTTAAATAAGTGTTTTAATGAAAATAGTTAAACTGAAAATCATTTTGGTCCTTAAAAGGAGTCAGGAGCTTTTATATATAAGGTACATATTTTAAAAGAATACCTCCTTTATAACAGGGATTTATAGACACTACTGTAACTTATAATCATTATTTTTTACTTTTGGGTTCACCTAGATCATATGAGCTGGTATGAGACTTCTAGAACAAAATTATTCATAATGTGTTTTTTGTAATTTATGATTTTTAAGTAAGCTTGACTTATAAATTGACATTGTAATTTTGTACATAATTGGATATATGTGTTAAAATTTAACATTTAGATTTATTTAACTGTAGAAAATACAGATGTAAAACTTATACATGGAAAGAACTGTATGCAGTTGACTTTATTATGTAAATTGGAGGGAAACAAAGTTTTAGATCCATTTTCTTTCAAAATTTTCTTCATTGTAAAGTATGCAAAATAATACATTCATATCATTTATTAAATCAGAATGTTTATACAAAATTGTCGTGTTTGAGCTCATTAAATGACACAGGTTTGAAACTTGCCTTATCTCTGTGAACATAAGCATATTTTATGGATGGGAAAGGGAAATTAGTATACTTTTGAACTTTGTGAATGTATTAATAATTTAATCCAGTGATTTCTCGTATCTCAACAGATGTTTTTAATTCAATACAAACCACATGTATTATGAAATATATATTAGGGAAATTCTCTTACACGAGTTTCTATATATGACAGATTAATATGTAAGAATTATATAAGGATACATTTTACAGATGGTTTATTTGTAAAATATCTGATAAAAAAGTGTGGGATGTATTTAATTTATCTCAGTTTATTATAACAGTAAAATATTTTAAGGAAATAATATTAGATGTTAATTTGAAATATAATGTTCTTTTCCTCCTAGGCTCCTTCAGCTTTTTTTTCAGTAAAGTCCAATAAACACTAACTTTTACAGCACATATGAGTAATCAAAAATAGATGAAAGATAATCCACTTTGAAAAACTCAATGGGTAAATTGGATTATAACTTTTTAGTGCTTCAGCTAAAATCAATTTAGCTTATAAAAATTAACAAGAATTGGATCTTTTTTCTTTTCAAATTTAGTGCATCTGACTTTCCATTTAAAATTTTATTTTGTAGTGCTTTTAGACTTTGTAAAATAGTACACATAAAATTCCTCTATAAGCTTTCTCTAGTGTTAATATGTTTAAAATCCATAGAACAATTACCTAAAACTAAAAACAATTACAAAGAAACTAGCATTGGCATGATACTATTAACTAATCTACAGATTTTATTATAATTTTGCCAATCATAACCCTAGTGGTGACAAGGACAGGAGGCTGGGAAATTCTGGGCAGAAGAGAGTGAGTCCTGGTAAAGGCCCCACCCTCAAGCCTGGAACCACAGCCCAAAGTGAGAACATGCATTCCCGTTTTCCTGCTCAAGTGTTGCCTTTTCCAAAACCACCCATTGCCCACTCCGCCCCCCTTCCTGTGCCATTCCAGGCTCTGCCACCAGAGCAGGCGAGGAGAAGATGAAAAGCAGCTGGACATTGGAAACCATGGTTTGGGGTTGGAGAGAAGAAGTCCAGGCCACTGGACTTCGGGAAAAGATCACCTTCCTGCTCCATCCCTTTTCCAGCTCCCGTTGCGGCTGAGAGCCACTTTCATAGGCAATAAAGTCCTTCACATTCACCACCCTTCAATTTTTTCATGCAACCTGATTTTTCCTGGATGTTGAACAACAGCTCAGGTGCCACGGGTGCGAATGCGAGGCTATCACTCTGACCCTCTGCCCTCACTGGTGGAGAGCAACTGCCTCATGCCAAAAGGCAGAGGGCCTACTGAGCTGTTGCACACTTAAGCCATCAGCAGACAGCAAAGCTAAAAGAACGCTGTAAAGCATGCCCCTGGGGCTTCGGGGGTCGCGGGTACTCCCCATTAGATGCTTCCATGGGGCCTGCACGGAGTTTCCTGTTGGTGCCCACCCTGAAAGCCTGGAGTTTCCAGGGTGCACTCACCCTGGCTCCTGCATCCACTCACTTAAGTGCTCTCTTCCGCAAGGGGTTGAGCACAACAGGTTCTAGTGAGTGGAGTTTACCCCTGCCGGCACCAAGCAACCAGCTAGCTCCAGTGCCCACACTCCAGTTCCTGCCTGCAAAGGGATCAGGGTGATTTCCTGCTTCAGTGGTCTTTATCTGATCCGAACCCAGTCAAGGATCCCACGTTAAATTTATTTATTACTGCTTCTTAATCTTTTCCAATCTGGAATGGTTCCCCAGTCTTTTTTCTTCGTGATATATTTCCTCTCTATTTCTATGTGTCAAATAACTCTGAACTTCAGTGGCTTAAATCAGGAAATATTTATTATCCTAACATTTCTGTGTGTTAGGATTTCAGGAGCAGCTGTGCTGGGTGGCTCTGGTTTGAAGTTTCTCAAGAGGTCTCAATAAAGATACTGGCTGGGGCTGTAATCATCTGAAGGGTTCTCTGGGATTGAATAATCTGCTTATAAGAAAGTGTGCTCACATGTTTGTTTGAAAAAGAACTTCATTCCTCAACATGTGAGCCTCTTCATAGGTCTTGTGACATGGCAGCTGACTGCCCCCAGGGTGAATGACACAAAGGAGAGTGAAAGCAACCAAAACTGAAATCACAGTGTCTTATATGATTTAATTTTAGAAGTGATATATCATCTTTTCTACCACAGTCTACTGGTCATACAGATGACCTTAAGTCCTTAAAAGGATTTAAAAGAACTTTGCAGTAAACTACAACACCTTGATTCATATTTGGTTGAATAAGCCAGGGAGAAGAGGTCTTTACAATTCTGCCTACCATGCCTGGTATAGTGTGGGAAGAAAAGACAAAGGTGAGTACCAAGAGGCATGAATATTGTGATTATCATTGGGATGATATTGGGGGCTAGCTAACATATATTACTTTGACAATTTTGAAAAGGATTGGCCAATTATTTTGTAGAATATCTATCAATTTGGATGAGTCTGATGTTTTCTCATGATTATATTAACATTATACTTTTTTTGTGCAAAAATGATATACTCTTCTCAGCGCTCATATTAGCGAGTACATGTTGTCTAAATATGACAGAACTTTGACCACTTGGTTAAGGTATGTATCTGCCAGCAATGACCACTCTAATTTTATTTTCTCCTGTGTTATTAATAACTAGCTCTTGAAGGGATACTTTGAGACCATGCAAATATTCTGTTTCTCAAAAAACTTTAGTCCACTAATTTTAGCATCCATTTTTGATTCTTGCATGCTTAATATGGTTTTTGCTAATAGTGATTTTCTGTATTCATCACTTCTTTAACATGTATTAATTGGTATTGTAATCTAAGAAAGAACTGTCCCTTTCTCTCTGTTTATTTAAAGTTACTCTATTATTTGAATAAATATAAATTAATTGACTAGGTTATTATCCACTAGTTTTTTTTTTTTTGTCAAATTGTTTTATATGTAGACATTGGAGCCCCATTATGTTGGCTTCTGTGTTTTTTGGACATATTTACATCATTATTTGAGGACGTCCTTACTTTTTAGCACCACAAGATACTCCAGGCTCCTCTTATACTTTCCATTATTTAAGGAGTGAATAATTGAAAACCAAGATGTGCATGTTAACATACATAACGTCTATTTCTATGTTAGTTTATGTGTGTATGAATATGGATTCCTCCAATTGCAATCCAACATCATAGAGTTCATGTTAATCTTCCTTTTCCTCATTTGTAAATACTTTCTTAAAGAGTGAGAAAACTGGCTTTTGTTAACCACAACATATCATTTGTCCAATACTAGATAGAGTATTAGTTTCTATTGCTGACATGACAGATTACTACAAATTTTATGTCATAAAATAATATGTATTTACCTCTCACAGTTTTGTAGGTTAGAAGTCCAGGAATAGTGTGGTTCAGGTAATTCTCTGCTCCAGGATTCACAAGTTGAAATCAAGTTGTTGTCCAAGGCTGTATTCATTTCTGGAGGCTCTGGGGATGAATTAACTCCCAAGCTTATTCAGGTTGTTGGGCAAATTCAGTTGCATGATGATATGGTTTGGCTGTGTCCCCACTGAAATCTCATGTCAAATTGTAATCCCCACATGTTGAAGGAGGGGCCTGGTGGGAGGTGATTGGCTCATGGAGGCAGTTTCTAATGGTTTAGCATCATCCCCCTAGTGCTGTCTTATAAGTGAGTTCTCACGAGATCTGGTAGTTTAAAAGTGTTTAGCACTTCCTTCCACCCTTCTGCTCCACCATGGTAAAACGTATTTGCTTCCCCTTCACCTTCTGCCATGATTGCAAGTTTTCTGAGACTTCCCAGTCATAGTTTCTGTTAAGCCTGTTGAACTGTGTGTCAATTAAAGCTCTTTTCTTCATAAATTACTCAGTCTCAGGTAGTGCTTCATAGCAGCGTGAAAACAGACTAATACACATAGCAATGTAGGACTAAGGTCCCTGGTTTTTTTGCAACAATGGCTGGAGGTTGTTCTTGGGCCCTAGAGAACATCCACATTTCCTGGTTTATGTACCTCCCCCACTTCCTCCATCTTCAAAACCAGCAATGACATGTGAAATCCTTCTCAAGATTTGAATCTGTCTGACTTCCCCTCTGTCTCATCTTCCCTGCTCTCTCTTTTGCTGCTTCTTTATGACCCTAGCTGGATAAAATTATCTGCTTTTAAGAGCTCAAGTAATTAGATTGGGCCAATCTGGACAATTCAGGATAAACTCTACTTTAAGATCCATCATCTTAATTACATTTACAAAGTCTCTTGACCACAATGTCCAGTTAAGAGCTTCTTTGAGTAGCCCAGGGTGTGGCATGTTGGGGAAGAAGCATCTTTCTGTCTAATACACCTTATAAACACGCAAATTAGTTTCAGTATTTCTGCACATACACTGTAAAAAACATGATCCACTGGAATGATGGAATGAGGGGTTCATCAATTCCTCTCCTAAAATGCAGCAATACAACAAAACTATACAAAATTGTCAAAAACAATCACTTCAGATCCCTGGAAATCAAACACAGGCATATGACAGACTGGGAAATATTTATTCACCAAAAAAACCTACTAAACCTTGTTTAAGAAAAGCGGACCTTGCATGGTGGCTCATGTCTGTAATCCCACCAGCTTGGGTGGCCGAGACGGGAGGATCACTTGAGCCCAAGAGTCTGATACCAGCCAGGGCAACATAGGGAGACCTTGTCTCTACAAATAACATGAAAAATTAGCCAGGGATATTGCCCACATCTGTGGTCCCAGCTACTTGGGAGGCTGAGGTAGAAGGATCATTTGAGCCTGGGTAGTCCAGGCTGCAGTGAGCTGTGATCACCACTGCACTCTAGCCTGGATGACAGAGTGAGACCCTGTCTTGAGGGGAAAAAAAGAAAAAAGATAGGGGTCTCTGATGTATTTTAGCCTGGGGATGCTCTTGTTCCTTCACCACCTTCATCATCGTGGTGGTAGTATAAGGGTGTCAGACTGTGAAAACTAGCAGTTTTGCAGGTGGAGAAGGCTGACTTGATTTGGAGTGGAATACAGTGAAACTCAAGGCCCATGGGCATTTTCTCAGTCACTGGCAATCTCAGTGGCCAGTGTTGCAGCTTGTGTGAGGTTGAGATGCTGATTGAAACATGTAGTGCTAGCAGACTAGCAAGAAATTTAACAGGGATCTCTGGACTCACCCAGTGGGGAAAATGAATTCAAAGTTTGCTACAGTATATTTTCTTCAGTGTCTGGATTTCAATAAAAAATTGTGAAGCGTCTAAAGCAGGAAATCATCACCCATACTCAGAGAAAATAGTCAGTGAAACCTGTCTTGAAGGTGAGCAGATATTAGCTTTATAATGCAACGACTTCAACAGAACTATTACAAATATGCCCAAATAACTGAAGAAACCATGTTTAAAGAGTTTTTGAAATTATGATAAAAATACCTCAAAGAGAATATTAATAAGGAGTAATTATAGAAAAGAAAGGGGAATTTTGGAATTGAAAAGTATAATAACTGTAATGAATGAGAAATTCACTGGGGAAACAACATCAGATTAGAAATGTCAGATGAAATCATCAGCAACCTTGAATATCTCCCAATTATTCTATCTGAGGACTAGAAAATAAAAAGAATAAGTAAAAATAAGAGCCTCGGCAACTATGGGAAACCATCACACATACCAATATATAAGGTAATAGGAATCATAGAAGGAAATAAAGGGACAAAAAATATTTTAAGAAGCAATGGCTAAAAACTTCCCAATTTGCTGAAAAATTTAAATTACATAGCCAAGAAGAACATCATCAAAGTCCAAAGAAGGATGAACACAAATTCATAGCTACACGCATCTTATTCAAACTATTGAAAGAGAATATTTTGAAAACAGCAAATGGAAACCCAGTCAACATGCACAGAAGGAAAACAATGCAACTAATGGCTGACTTTTTTCCAAAATAATTGAGGCTAGAAAGTACGGGGGAATGACAGAATCAAAGTATTGAAAGAAAAAAACAATTATAAAATATATATTTAGCAACTATGTACTTCAAAAGTGATGGTGAAATGACATTCCTAGATAAACTAAGACTGAAAGAATTCCCTCCTGTCAAACCTGCCTTACAAGAAACACTCAAGTAAGTTCTGAAAGAAATGAAATGACGTGCTGAAAAGGCTGAAAAGAAATGACGCTAGATTGTAACTAATTCACATGAACAAATAAAGAGCACTAGAAAAGGTAAGTACATGGGTGAATATGAAAGACTATATAAATATATATTTTCTCAGATTTATCTTAACTGATTTAAATGATAATTTATCCATATGCAAAAAAATGAAGTTAGACCCCTACCTCACATCTATATAAAACTAAATTCAAAATAAACCATAAATTTAAATGTAAGAGCTAAAGTTTGTAAGTATTTCTTCTAAAACATTTAGAAGGAAAAAAAGGTAAATCTTGGTGATCTTGGGTTAGACAATGGTTTCTTAGATATGACACCAAAAGCACAATGACAACATTAAAAAATGGAAACATTTGACTTAACATTAAACACTTTATGCTGTAAATGATACCATAAAAATTAAAAAGGTAACCCAAAAGTAGAATAAAATATTTTCAAATTATATATCTGATAAGGGACTCATTTGCATCCAGAACATATAAAGAACTGTTACAACTCAACAATAAAAAGATAAATGGGCCAATGAATACACGGGCAAAGCTTCTGAACTGACATTTCTTCAAAAAAGATAAACATATGGCAAATAAGCACATGAAAAGATGGAATAGACTCTGTCGAAGAGGCAGAGATACTGGTAATCCAGCAGTAGTGAGCACATGTAAGCATACAGATGTTGCTTTCCAAACAACAACCATTCTTTATTAAAAACAAACAAACTAACAAAAAACAAAACTAGAGCTCTCTGGCGATATGGCTAATGCTTCATTGGAGAATGCACAGCAGTGATGGCAATGTTTGTGTCTTTTTTTAAAATCATTGAACTGTGTACTTAAAAATGGTGCATTTTGTGATGATGTATTTTTTCCTTAATAACACTGATTTGAACATTTTAGAACGTAATATTAGAAACAATGATTTAAAAGCAATTATTTAAAAAATAAGCTATTTTAAGAAAAAAAACAAAAACAAACAACCACAACAACAACAAAAAAACAGCTGTTGATGGGTTCCACCAAGTTGAATGAGAAATCCCTAGTGATGAAGGCGTAAGAGAGGAGGCTGATAAAATATTTCTAGTTGGGTGCTTGTTGAATTGCAGTCCACTCAGAATGGAGTATGAACCCCAATATGTTGAAGCGTAAAGGAACTTTGAAATGGGTTACTGTCTTAAGCCTAGGGCCCCCAATGCAAAGAGAGGGAGTCTTACAGGAATAGCTGCATTCCTAACATCTGAGGATGAGAATTTCCCATGCAATAAGATGCCATGAGGCATTACTATACTTGATGGAACTCTGCCTCAGGTGCTCCTTGCTGTGAGGTCCTTCCTACTAAAGTAAGGAACAAAGGAGGATAGTTCTGTAAGAGCGTCAATCTTTCTGGGAATTGATCAGTTCAGAGGTAAACATGGACCTAATATTGCACCTCATAAATGAAGCAGTCTTTGAAGCCATGCCATAACGGAGGGTGTGGAAGTCAGCCAGTGTCTGCCAAGAGAAGATGGTGTAGGCCTTGGTCATGTAAGGATTTTGTCCCTCTACCTGTATTTCTTTCATCCCTTTCCTGATGCAAAGAGCACAGAAAACAAAACAGACTAATGAAGAACTACCCTTTCTTCCCTTATTGGTACCTTTTTCATGAGTGAGTTCTAATTTGGGGGTATAAGAGAAATGAGACTTTTCTAATGCCTAAAATTACCATATAGTTATGAAATCTTAGACTGTTGTCAAGGGAGTGGGGAAGGTAGATCCTACAAAATATACTTGAAGATAGCAATGGGATAAAAATAAGGCCCTTTATAGACTGAATCCTATAAGCCCCACCTCTTCCAGTTACTATCTTTGTATTCTTGCTTTACTTATACAGAGAAAATAAACATAATTTTAGTACAGTTCTCCCTTCCAAACCTATGAAAAAACTTATTCCTTACCTCGTGAAATTTATTAACTAGGGTTTGGGTTGAGGATTGGCAACAATGGCTACAATTGAAATCACTCGTGGAATTTTTAAAATTAACATGTTCAAGCTGTATCCAGGACAAATTAAATTAACTTGTTAAAAGTTTCCCAGGTGATTCTAAAGTTAGGATTGCAAACTGCTGAATATAAACTATCGCATTGAAGAAGATGCAGTGCGGGTGGCAGACATGACTCACTTTTTGTTGTCAGTGATTTAATGATGATTTCTCATTTCTAACTTTAGTCTCACAGAATAAACATTTAGTTTTGAAAGTGAAAGAGACATGAAAAATACTGGGGTAATTTTGAGGTTAAGACATTACTTGGGCTTCATCTGAAAATATGGAAGCATGTGTTTGTTCTTTGAGATGGACGAGGTTAATTGGAGAAGAAAGGGTGTCAGAAAATTGGGAAACAGTAAAGAGAAATTTCTTTGTTTTTAAATTTTGCCCAGGGCTCTTCCTTTCAGAAATAACCACAACAACAAATTAGAGAACACCGCTTGGTAAATTCCTTCTTTCTCTGAATTCGTGAGCTACTTCAGTAATAGTATGAACATAACACTACTGGATATTTCATGAATAGATCCAGAAGTAGTTTGGCAGAGTACAGGCAACATATGGTGATAGTAATACGAGAAATTCTGATAAGGAAAACGGGGCAGATTTGGCATAACTAAGGTGCAGGTGCTAAAGACACTCTACTCAGACATAAAAAAAAGACATCCTAGGACATACTCTGCTAGTAATATGGAAATAACTGATCCATCTGGCTGCACAATGACACAATATTTTGACTGGTCTCTGACTGTTGTCAGCAAAGCTTACCCAAGGAAAGGGAACATAAATCACAATATCAGATATGTTCTAATTTTTTCCTTCTTCCCTCTCTTTTCCTTGTCCTATATACATCCTGTTTGGGGCCTGGTAAGATTAAATAAATCTGTTATTGGCTTTCCTTTTATATAAGTAAATAATGTATTGATAATTGCCATACGTCTTTATTTATTTATTGAGACATGGTCTCACTTTGACACCAGTCTGGAGTGCAGTGGCACCCTCATCGTTCACTGCAGACTAGAACTCCTGGGCTCAAGCAATCCACCTGCCTCTGCCTCACCAATAGCTAGGACAACAGGTATGCTCCACCACGCCCAGCTACCAGGTATCTTTGACAGCTGATTTGAAGGTCTGAAAATTAATTATAAGCAGTAAAACCATGTTGAATAACATTATCCATGAAAACACTTTCAAAAAAAGTATAGCAGAAATCAGGTAATTCTAATGAAAATAAGGTAGTTATCAGTTATTGCTTATCTACTCGGTGTGACAAAATGTACTAGATTATCACACGTTTTATGCTCACGACACCACTATTGTTTTGCATGTGAAACAACTGAAACCCAGGGAAATTAATTTGTCGAGGCCACAAAGGTAGAATCAGAGATAGAACTTGAATCCAGGTATCTGTGGCTCCAAAGTTCAGGCTTTCTCTTTTCACTAGTGTATGCTGAAGTTCACTTTATAGATTAAAAGGAACACAACCCACAACTTTTAGTCATGGGTATTATACAGTATCTCTTTTAATCCTAAAAATCATATTTAATTAAGCAATTGAACAAATTTGAGGCCCTAGACATAAAAACGTGATATTCTCAAGAAAAGAAAATGTTCTCTAAGTTCTGGACCATCAACAAATAAAAAAAAGAAAAAAGAAAAAAAGAAAAAAATGTGTTAAATGTCCTTTCAGTCTTTCTGGGATTGCAATTTCTATTTTTACCAGAAGGTGGCGGTGTTGCTTCTATAATACTAAGACAACAAGGTGCTTTGTTTGCTAAACTTTTTTTCTGTTCTTGGAGTAAAAATTGCATTTGCATTTACATTTGTTCATTTTCTTTGTTCCCATACTCCTACTAATTTTGCAAGAATTCTTTTCTCATTGCAGATCATTGGAAAAGATTTCCAGTTAAAAGAAAAACTAGTAACGAATGAGAATTATTTTGTGGATGCAGTTTTTACTGTTTTCACTTCCTTTCTAGATTGGAAATAGAATAGCACATGTTTCTCATTTCACAAGTTTCACTGTAGATATTGACCAAAAGCAAATTTTTGTACTATTCTATAGTTTATTTTAAGATACTGAATAGCTATTTATATTGTCATCCATAAAAAGAATTTGGAAAAATGTACTAAAAAATAAAAAACTTCAAAATTTTTACAAGATTGTCTTCTCACTGATGAGCATGAATTCTGTATATGCTAAAAATATTAACATGTTCTACTATTAGTACTAGCATTTCCTCCCATGAATATCAGTAAGACTGCTTCAAAATAAAATTTAAAAATCAAATCTGTAAAAATTGATATGTTCTTATATAATTTTGATTAAAAATATGTCAATTGTGCTTATAATTCTCAAACCATTTTTCGCTAGCCATGGGATGAATTATGTAATGTGATTTTCTTACAAAACGCCTCTTCCAAAGTTTTCTTTTTAAGTCAATTCAGGCTTTAATATGGAATGTTGTAACTAGAGTTACTCCCTCAAAAACTTAAAATCTAATTGGTGAAATAAAGCATAAATATATGAAAAGTTTAAAAGTAAAGCGATACAAGATTTAAACAAAAAGTCAAAGACAATACAGTCATCTTCCAGAAACATTTATTGACCCTTTACTTAATGCAAAGAACTATTGTGAGCTCCAAAAATGATTGAGCAATGGGAGATAGAAAAGATATTGACAGAGACGGAGGTACTCTGTCAATATTTATTCTCAGAGCCCCATGGATTTCTGTAAATACAGGCATACCTCAGAGATACTGTGGGTCTGGTTCCAGATCACTGCAACAAAGCAAATATTGCAATAGAGCAAGGCACACAAGTGTTTGTGGTTTCCCAGTGCCTATAAAAGTTAATGTTTACACTACACTGTAGTCTACTAAATGTGCAGTATTATTTCTAAAAGTTGGTAAACGTAATTAAAAATAGTTTATTGTTAAAATAATATTAAGAATCATCTGAGCCCTCAGGAAGTTGTAATCCTTTTGATAGTCAAGGTTCTTGCCTCAGTGTTGATGGCTGCTGAATAATTAAGGTGGTGGTTGGTTGCTCAAGGTGGGGGTTGCTGTGACAGTTTCATAAAACAAGACAACAATCAAGTTTGCTACATTGATTGACTGTTTCAGAAAGATTTCTCTGCAGCATGTGATGCTGTTTGATAGGCATTTGACACATGATAGAACTACTTTCAAACTTAGAGTCAAACCTCTGATTCCCTGCTGCTGCTGTTTTACCAACTACATTTATGAAATATTCTAAATCCTTTGTTATCATCTCAACAATGTTGAAAGCATCTTCACCAGGAGTAGATCCATCTCAAGAAACCACTTTTTTTGCTTGTCCGTAAGAAGCAACTCCTATTCCTTCAAGTTTAATCTTGAGATTATAGAAATTCAGTCACATCTTCAGGCTCCATTTCTAATTCTTTTGCTGTTTCTACCACATCTGTAGTTACTTCCTTCACTGAAATCTTGAACGTCTCAAAATCATTCATGAGGGTGACTCCATTAGAGCCCTTGGGTGACTCGGTGCATTGTCAATGAGCAGTAACATTTTGAAAGGAAACTATCTGAACAGTAAGTCTCAACAATGGACTTAAAATATTCAGTAAACCAGAAGCTTTTTCTGTTTATGTGTTGTCATCCAGGCTTTGTTGTGCCATTTGTAGAGCACAAGCAGAGTAGATGTAGCATAATTCTTTAGGCTCCTAAATTCATGAAATTATGAAATTCTTTATGAAAAATCAGAAAGGTAAATGAGCATTGGCTTCAATTTAAAGATGCTGGCTACCTCTAACAAGAGAGTCAGCCTTCCCTTTGAAATTTTGAAGCTAGGCATTGACTTCTTTATAGCTAGCACAGTCTTAGATGACATCTTTTTCAATAGAAGGCTGTTTTGTCTACATTGAAAATCTGTTGTTTATCTTAATGTAATAAAAGCCAGCTATGACAAACCCACAGCCAACATTATATTGAATAGGGAAAAGTTGAAAGCATTCCCCCTGAGAACTGGAACAAGATGAGGATGCCCACTCTCACCACTTCTATTCAATATAGTACTGGAAATCCTAGCCAGAGCAATCAGGCAAGAGAAAGAAATAAAGGGCATAAAAATTGGTAAAGAGGAAGTCAAACTCTTACTGTTTGCTGATGATAGAATTGTATGCATAGAAAATCCTAAAGACTCCTCCATAAAGCTCCTAGAAGTGATAAATTAATTGAGCAAAGTTTCAGGATACAAAATAAATATTCACAAATCAGTAGCTCATCTATATATCAATAGCAATCAAGCTGAGAATCAAATTAAGAACTCAACCCCTTTTGCAATAGCTGTAAAAAAAAAAAAAAAAAAAAAAAAACTCCAAAATACTTAGGAGTGTACCTAACAAAGGAGGTGAAAGACCTCTCCAAGGAAAACTACAAAACACTGCTGAAAGAAGTCTTGGATGACACTAACAAATGGAGACACATCCTATGCTCATGGATGGGTAGAATCAATATTGTGAAAATGACCATAGTGCCAAAAGCAATCTACAAATCCAATGCAATTTCCATTAAAATACCACCATTATTCTTCACATAACTAGAAAACACAATCCTAAAATTCATATGGAACCAAAAAAGAGCCTACAGATCCAAAGCAAGACTAAGCAAAAATAACAAATCTGGAGGCATCCCATTACCTGATTTCAAATTATATTATAAGGCCATAGTCACCAAAACAACATGGTACTGATATGAAAATAGACACATAGACCAATGAAACAGAGTAGAGAACTCATAAAGCCAAATACTTACAGCCAACTGATCTTCAACAAAGCAAACAGGAACATAAAGTGGGGAAAGAACAACCTATTCAACAAATGGTGTTGAGATAATTGGCAAGCCACATGTAGAAGACTGAAACTGCATCCTCATCTCTCTAAAAAAATCAACTCAAATGGATCAGGGACTTATATCTAAGACCTGGAACTATAAAAAATCTGGAAGATAACATTGGAAAAACCCTTCTAGACATTGGCTTAGGCAAAGACCTTATGGCCAAGAACCCAAAAGCAAATGCAACAATAACAAAGATAAATAAATGAGATTTAAGTAAACTAAAAAGCTTCTGCACACCAAAAAAAAACAATCAGCAGAGGAAGCAGACAACCCACAGAGTGGGAAAAATTTTTGCCATCTATACATTTGACAAATGAATAATATCCAGAATCTGCAAAGAACTCAAACAAATCAGCAAGAAAAAACAATCCATTAAAAAGTGGGCTAAGGACGTGAATAGACAATTCTCAAAAGAAGATATACAAATGGCCAATAAGCATATGAAAAAGTGCTCAACATCATTCATAATCAGGGAAATGCAAATAACACTCACCTTACTCTGGTGAGAATGGCCGTAATCAAAAAATAAAAAAAAAATAGGTGTTGGCATAGATATGGTGAAAAGGGATCACTTTTACACTGCTGGTGGGAAGGTAAACGAGTACAACCACTATGGAAAACTGTAGATATTTCTCAAAGAACAAAATCAGAACTACTATTTGATCCAACAATCCCATTACTGGATGTCTACCCAGAGGAAAAGAAGTCATTGTACAAAAAAGATAGTTGTACATGCATGTTTATAGCAGCACAGTTCTCAGTTGCAAAATTGTGAAACCAGCCCAAATGCCCATCAATCAATGAGTGGATAAGGAAATTGTGGTATATACATACCATGGAATACTACTTAGCCATAACAAGGAACAAAATAATGGCATTTGCAGCAACCTGAATGTAATTGGAGACCATTGTTCTAAGTGAAGTAACTCAGGAATGAAAAACCAAACACTGTATGTTCTTACTCATAAGTGGGAACTAAGCTATAAGGACACAAAGGCATAAGAATGATTCAATGGACTTTGCAGACCTGGGGGAACGGGTGGGAGAGGGGCGAGGGATAAAAGACTACACATTGGGTACAGTGTAGTTTGCTCAGGTGATGGATGTACCAAAATCTCCAAAATCACTACTAAGGAACTTATTCATGTAACCAAACACTGCCTGATTCCAAAAAACCTATTGAAATAAAAAAATGAATTATTAGATGTTAAAAAAAGAAAAAGAAAATCTGTTGTTTAGTTTAGCCACCTTCATCAATGATCTAAGCTAGATCTTCTGAGTAGCCTGCTGCAACTTCTACGTACTTGCTGCTTCATATTGCACTTCTAAATAGGAAGATGTCTTATTTCTTTAAACCTCACTAACCAATATCTGTTACTTTCTAGACAGTGGTTTAGGCAAAGACCTTCAAACATTTCTTCTGCAGTTTCCTCACCTCTCTTAGCCTTCATACACAAACTTTCTCCATGTCATTAATAAGGCTGTTTTGCCTTATTTGAACTATACAACTCTAAGATGGCAAACAATAAACAAATACTGTGTGTGTTCTGACTGCTCAGTGACAGGGCGTTCCCCCATCTATCTCCCTGTCCTTGGGTCTCTCTATTCCCTGAGACACAACAATATTGAAAATAGGCCAATTAATAACCCTACAATGGCCTCTATGTGTTCAAGTGAAGAGTCACATATCTCTCACTTTAAATCAAGAGCTAGAATTGTTTGAGCTTAGTGAAGAAGGCATGTCAAAAAGTGAACATAGGCTGAAAGCTAAGCCTTCTGCACCGAACAGCCAAGTTGTCAACGCAAAAAGAATTAGCTTTTGAAAGAAATTAAAAGTGCTACTCCAGTGAACACACAAATGATAAGAAAGCAAAACAGCCTTATTAATGATATGGAGAAAGTTTGAGTGTTCTAGATAGAAGATCTAACCAGCCACAACACTCCCTTAAGCCAAAGCCTAACCCAGGGCAAGGCTCAAACTGTCTTTAATTCTGTGAAGGCTAAGAGAGGTGAGGAAACTGCAGAAGACATTTTAATAGTCACGTCCAAGAGCACTGACTACAGATCACCAGAACAGATAATAATGAAGAATTTTGAAATACTGTGAGAATTACCAAAATGTGACACAGAGACACAAAGGGAACCTATGCTGTTGGAAAATGGCACTGATAGAGTTGTTCAACACAGGTTTGCCACAAACCTTCAATCTGTAAAAACTGCAAAACTTGCAAAGCATGATAAAGTGAAGCACAGTAAAGAAGATATGTCTGCAGATATGGAATTAGTCAATTTTATTAAAACAATTCAATTTTTCACAAGGTATTTTATTGAGGAGGTGTTTAGAGAGTCAAGCTTAACACCAGTTATACACAAGTATACTCCACCCCTGCCAGCCAGTGCTTACATACAGTCAATAAAACAGTAAAAGCATACAATAGAGAGTGTTCAAATTGTCACCACAACACATGATGAAAGTGACTCACCAACTCAGATTTTTATGCAGGACAGTGACAGCTGTGTTAGTGATTTAGAAAGTGATGAACTGACATAATGTTACAAAGCAATGCCTGATCACAAATGACTTGCACAGCTCTATGCCGAAACTGGTTTAGTTAGAGCTATCTCCATAATGGAGCAGACATCTAGAAGCTTCTATTGTGCTTTGCATCCTAATATTATTTGCCATGGATGGTATTACTTCTTACTTCAGAGAGAAAAGACAGATTATTAAATAGGATGATTCTCAGCTTTCATTTACACCACTTTACCTCCCATTTACAAATTAACATATATCTATTATTTCATCTCATCTCAGTGGCAAAGAGGTCCCTTCTAACCTAGTCCTTTCATTCTATTATGAATCTTCCTGATCATCTTCTTCGGGATCTTGCTCAGTTAATTTCTCTCTGCTCTCTAGAATATATTAATCTCTTCTCTCTTTCATCTTTTTCCATCTGAAGACTTCGAGTTCTCTCTTCTGTAGAATATTCTCCCCCTTCCCTCATGCTTGCCAAATGCCCAATTCCAAGCCTAATCTGTCTTCTCATGTCTTTGCTCATAGCAGACATCTCTTTTGGGGTAAATCATAAGCATCATAAACTCAATTTGTCAGCAACTGAACTCAACATCTAACTTCCCTTCCCACCATTCTACCTTGCTTGCTTTCTTCTTTTTGAGTAACGGCAGTACCTTACCTGTTGCCTTTGCATTCTAAAGCCGTCAGCAATCCCTATGTCAACAGTGAACTATAAACTAGCATGAAATATTGCATGTAGTGACTATAATTTCAAAGAAAGGATAATATATAAACATCATTTAAAATTCCTTCGTTGAATAGATACTGGATTTTACTACGTAAAAGCAGAATAAATGGAATGCCATATGTAGATATAGACTAAACATTTTCCTGTATTACCTATATATATATTCTCAAGAAATAATTAGAGAAAAATCAAGAGTGACAAAATATTTAATTTCTTGGTTTAATTTTTACTTTCAAGCATTATTTCTCTCATGAATATACGACAGTTTAATAATCTTCAATATGAATCACTTTCTGATGTAAACTGGAAATGGAAATGCTTGTTCTTTTTGAATTCTTATTTTCCAGCTTTACAATACCTGGCTGATAGCCCAGAACCAGTCCCAGAAAAAGCTATAAAGTAAAACTTGTAGTTTAAAAAATTTTTGTAATTTTGTCCAGCCTTGGGGTATCAAAGCAAAAACTGCATCAAGCAAAGTTAAATAGACAAGGAAGACTTTACTCAAGGTTATTTGCAATAGAAGAGGAAGACCAGAACTCAACTCTGCTCAAAAAAAACCAGGTAGAGTGTTTAGGAGGTGGAGTAAGAGAAAGCTCATAGGCCATCTGTGTTTGCCAGCTGGCTTTAATCCAAGAAAAAGTAAACTTTTTTATTTTTTTATTTTTTTTTATTTTCAAGACAGGAGGTAATTTTACAACTTAGAGCGAGGAGCCCACTGAAGTTGGACTCCTATTCTCTTGCAAAAACTGGGAAATAGGGGCACTACCTTCCTTTATGATTGAATTTTCACGGGATGGCCCCTAGCTATTTGAGAAAGACATTCCTGAATTGTAACATCAGCAAGAGACCTTTAAAAGTATTTACATCTCGAAGGGGCAGGGAAAGAGTGAATTACAAGCTTTTCAGAGTAAGTGCTCTAGGAAAAGAGATGTCAGGTGCCTAGAATCAGGAAAAAGCAAGTCTAAAGTTTAGTGAAACTGAGGGAAATGTGAAAGCTGTTAAGAGAGTAACGGGGATGCAAATTCTTTAGCTTGGTTTCAATTTGTCTGAAGTTTCTGTAAACACGTTTTGTGTAGCTTATCCTGTGGTTGCTAGGTTTTTGATTTTGGATTCAGGGACTCACTAACATAGAAGCCCTTTTTAAATTTCAGTCAGGCTTAGCCTATTTTTTTTTATTAAACAGCATATCTGTCAATGGATTTGTGGTTTTAATCGAATGAGTATAACAGAGCAATTAGTTGCTAGAAACTGAAAAACTAAGCCACAGTGTCCTCGACAGACATTGATGCTATTTTTCTGCTTTGAATTCTGATAGAAGAAGAGTACTCAGAAAAGACTGCTGTGAACAGAGCAGGCTGAGATAACACAGGCTCAGACACACTAAAGCTACAGTAAATGGTTTGAATGTGGGCCAATAAGAGATTGGGGAGTAAGCATATTAAAACCACTATAATAGAAGACATGAAATGAGACAAAAGAAATGAGGGATGGAAATGTGATGCACGAAAGGAAACTCATAAAAGAGATTAAGAAAATTACTTTGCTATTGTGTTTTATTCCAGTTAAAGTGAATGACCTTCTCTGGCAATGGTTCATGAATCTAGTACTTATGAAACAACACAGAGTCATACAATAGTTGATAGCATACAGGTAAACTTCTTTTTTCTTTTTCTTTTGTTTTTTTGAGACGGAGTCTCGCTCTGTCCCCCAGGCTCTCGGAGTGCAGTGGCGCAATCTCGGCTCACTGCAAGCTCTGCCTCCTGGGTTCACGCCATTCTCCCGCCTCAGCCTCCCCAGCCGCCGGGACTACAGGCGCATGCTGCCACGCCCGGCTAATTTTTGCATTTTTAGTAGAGACAGGGTTTCACCGTTAGCCAGATGGTCTCAATCTCCTGACCTTGTGATCCGCCCGCCTCGGCCTCCCAAAGTGCTGGGATTACAGGCGTGAGCCACCGCGCCTGGCCAACTTCTTTTTTCTTTTCCTTGTTTCTTTCCTTATCTATTTCCCTTTATGGGTTGGATAATTAGCTACATTGCAGATACACAATGTATATACATAAAATCACCAAGAATGGAGATGCAATGGGCTATATTTATCTAGCTGCAGATTGGACTTTTCCAATGTCATATCCTCCTCACCAGTCACAAAACTGCTGTACTTACACATTAATAACTATTTGGTTAATGAAGGGATGTGTTTTGAGAGCATTTTCCCAATTTTCAGTGAATTACTAGGCCCAGGTGGTCTGGTGCTCTGTTGGATAGATGTTTCTATTTTGGTGGAAAGTTATTTTTTCATAAATTCCCTCCCATGCACATATAAATGTGAATAATAAGCCTTGTTATTCCCATGACAATAAAGCAGCGGACCCCTTCTGGGGGTGGGGAGGGTAAACAAAGCGTAAGTTAGGCGCCATCTTGGATTTGTGTTTTTTTTTCCTCCCAGGTGAAAAGATTGTCTTCAAATTATTCCCATTCTAATGAATATAACCTTAGCTCTCAGAGGATGGGAGGGAGCAAATATCTTTCTGCCATTAATATGAAGAAAAGGGCCGGGCGTGGCGTCTCACGCCTGTAATCCCAGCACTTTGGGAGGCCGAGGTCAGGAGTTGAAGAGCAACCCGGCCAGCAAGGCGAAACCCCGTCTCTACAAAAATACAAAAATTAGCCGGGCATGATGGCGGGTGCCTGTAATCCCAGCTACTCAGGAGGCTGAGGCAAGAGACTTGCTTGAACCCGGGAGCGGAGGTTGCAGTGAGCCGAGATCATGCCATTACATTCCAGCCTGGGTGAAAGAGGAGACTTCGTCTCAAAGAAAAAAAAATGAAGAAAAGGCGTACACACTGAGGTGAGTTTACTGTAACCCTATAAATTAGTACAGCAGTTTTGCATAGATTAGATACTAGTCCAGGGGTTCCCACATTTTCTCTGGTCACAGCAAACTTAATGTTTCCGTAATTTTTTTTCCTGGAATACCTAGACCCTAAGAAATGGCTAACTTTTTTATGAACTAAATAGGTCCAAAAATTAGTAAATATTTATTTCCTAAAATTAGATAGTTATAGGAAAACAATACTCAAAGTATATTTATTAATATATTTTTATTTCATTCTTAAATAATCACAATTACTAATGTGTGTACCTGTCGGAGACTGCGCAACTTAAACCTCAAAATTGGATTGGATACCGACTTCCTCCTTTTATATCTCACATTGATTTTCACAAGTAATTTCTTTTTATCATAGCGATTGTTGAAGACCCAGCTTTGCAAAGATACGACGTCACCTAAGGAATACAGTACAATTAAATATTAAGATGCTGTATTCCTCAATCTAGCAGTTTGTACAAAGTTCAACAGATATGAAGTATTGCTTTGCTTTTCTAAAAATTTTTAAAATATTCCACAGGGCTTTTGTGGGTTTGTTACTATACGATGGGGTGTGTAACGGCAAATGCAAATTAAAAATAAAAGGTTTAATTCTCCCTGTTGAAAATAAGGAAAGAGACTTCTCTCCCGTCCCTTTGCTTAGAGCGTTTATTTTAGAAAACCTGTAATTGTAACTTATTTCTGTATCTTTGAAATGTATGTAAGTAAATCTTTTCAAAAGCTAAAAGAGCCTCTTGCCCACTTAATGACCCAGGAATGTCTTTTTCTTCAAAACCTGGGAACCATCTCTTTGAAATGTAATCATCAAGGAAGATAAAGCCCCTATCTCCCAGGTCGTATGGAAGGGAAGGAACCTAAGGTAGTCAGGTCCTTGGTCTCAGACTACCTCCTGTTATAAAGATATGAGAAGTTTATTTTTCCTTTGGATAAAGCCAATTCAGTTACTAAGTAAATTTACAAATCTTAATTCTACGTATAACAGATGGTGCTGATAGGTCGTCTTACTGGGGAACTAGTTATTGTTTATTCTGAGAATATGCATGTGAGTTGTATCTATTTGGCTGTATAACTGCGATAATCCTTACTGCTCTTGCAGTCTCTTTAGTGGATTATGCTATGATGCACATCACATTCTGGTTTTAATGCTTATTAGATAATAAAATTGCTTTATTTCTCTTTTACCTTTGTGAAGAAGTTTTCTGGTCGGGGACGAGATTTTATTTTAATTATATTTTCCCAAGAAGTGCTTTTAGCTTATTATGGGAAAATGGTCCTGTTTCAGGAAAAACTGCCCATGGTTCAAAAATAAGTAACATGCAAGTAAAAAAAAATTGCCAGGCAAACACTACCACAAGGGTCGACAGGAAAGACACATAGTTGTAATATACTTATTTGGTGAAGAAATATGTGGTAATACAAACAATACATGAATAAATAGAGATTAGGCAAAACTTATATTATGGTGGGTAGATGAGTGGAGGGCAAGATAGACTGTAAGGGACCTGATATTTTCACTTACTATAATGGGAAGCAAAAGGATAATGAGCTAGAAATGATGAACAAAGATCTGACAACAAATATATTATTTAGTAATAGAGAAGTAAATAAATAACAAGAAAGAGACAGTAAACATGAAAATGGTTGCCTGTGGTCAGTAGGATGGTGTTTGTGTATGGGAGAGGTGAAGAGGTAGGGATACGTGAAAACTTGTTTTTGTTACGCTTTCAGAACTATTTGACATTTCAAACTCTTTGAATATTTTTTGATAAAGACTAAATTAAAGTTAAATAACCTCTTGATTCTTAGAGCAGAAGTGATTATTTTAAAGGGAAAAATGACTTACAAGGGTTTAGTGAATTTTTTAGTGCAATATTTAGAATGTTCCTTCAGTTACGATTGCTGAAGCTTTGAGACACCTTTCGTAGGATATCCTCTTTCACTGTACTTCTCATGTGTACTTAAGAAGAGGTTGCCCAAAAATTGATGGATCTCAAAGTGAAACATGGAGTTTGAAGACATTGTCCAAGTGCCAATTTGTGAGAACTGTGATTTGTCTGGAAATTTAGAATAGACAGAATACTAATACTCTTGTCTACACTCTACATGATGCCAGAATAATCAGCTCCAAAGTGAAGAATTTAGGCAATCAAGGGAATGCAAAAAGTCTTTTGTCTCATTGCCAAGTTTTTTTTCAGTCTTTTATAGACATGCATTTAGTCATTTCTAGCATCTATGCAAAGGTTTTGAAAGTAAATCTGCTTTGTAATTGATTAAATATTATAACTTCTAGCTTTTGTACATACACACAAAATCCTATAGGTGTAAACATTTTTAAACAAAGTAATAAAAATATGTGGAGACAGAATACTTTATGGTCAGAAGCATGACCTTAAATTTATTTGATTGAAAACTAAATATTGTCAGCTTGTGGCATGAAAATAATCAGGAATTGGTCAGAAAGACAAGTTCTGTGATTTTTTAATGTGAGATCAATTTTGGCTCAATATGGGCTTTAAGAACTATGTGCTCCACATGGCTTTGTTAACCTAATATCTGTGGATAAGTTACCATCAAACACTCTGACGAAAATAATCATTATTTTTCCATTACTGATAAGCAGGCTTAAGCTAAAAGTCTGAAAAAATGAGAACTAATTTACTAAAATTATCACTGAGTTCATTTAATATCTGGATATTAGAAGTTTTAACATTAAACAAAAAAAGAAAACCAGTTCTTTTTGCTGCTAAGATACTACAATGAGAGATCATAAGCCTGAAGAATCTCTCAAAAAGGACCTCATTGTCTTTTTCCTCTTTCTTCCTGCTAGCACATTTCTGGCATGCTTTTATTGCCTTATATTTTCTGTAGTCACAAAACTGCTAGGCACCTGGACCTGAAGTACGGTATCGATTAGGAGAGCAACATTTGCAATCCTAACAATAGCTAACTTTGCAGTGGCAGTGCCGTTTTAAGTTCTTTCTGAATTAGGAAAATATGGAAACAACTTTCTTATTAAACAAAGGCAAAAGTTGTTTGGACCAAGTGACTATATTACGGGTATCTAATAATGAATACAATAGCTAGGATTATAAACTAGCTTTTCACAAAATATGCTGTCTTTAATTTTAAAAATTTCCTAATCATTGATTTGTGTGTGTGTGTGTGTGCGTGTGTGTGTGTGTAATGAGAACATTTAAGGTCTACTCTCTTAGCAAATTTTAAGTGTACAATACAGTACTGTTAACGATATTCACATTGCTATATGTAAGGTCTCCAGAACTTGAATAACTGAGACTTGCATAACTGAAATTTCAGACCTATCATTCACATTTCCTCATTTTTCCCTTCCACTACCAGTCCCTGGAAATCACCATTCTACTTTCTATTTCTGTGAGTTTGGTTGTTTCAGAATCTACATATAAGTGAGATCATGCAATATTTGTCTTTTACTGTCTGGTTTATTTCGGTTATCACAATGGCTTCTGGATTCATCCATATTGTCACAAATGTCAGGATTTTTTCCTTTTAAAGACTGTATAAGATTCCATTGTGTATATATACCACACTTTCTTTATCCATTCATTCATGGATGGACGCTTAGGTTGATTGCATATCTTGGTTATTGCGAATAATGCTGCAGTGAACATGGAGTGAAGGTATCACTTAAAGATGTTGATTTCATTTTCCTTGTGTTTATACCCAGAAGTAGGATTCCTGGGTTATAAGGTAGTTGTACTTTTAAATTTTTTGCGGAACCTTTGTACTGTTTTTTTATGTCTGTTTTTATGCCGTCACCATAGTGTTTTGATTACTTTACTGTAGCTTTGTAACATATTTTGAAGTCAAAAAGTGTGATGCCTCCAGGTTTGTTTTCCTTACTCAGGACTGCTTTCATTATTCAAGTCTCTATAGATTTCCTATGAATTTAATACTTTTTTTTCTATTTCAGTAGAAAATGGCATTGCAATATTGATGGGGAGTGCATTGAATCTGTAGACCACTTTCGGTAGTGTGGAAATTTTGACAATACTAATTCTAATCCATGAACAATAGATGCCTTTCTATTCATCTGTGTCTTCTTCAATTTCCTTCAGTAATGAAATTTATAATTTTCATTGTACAAGTATTTCACCTCTTTTGCTAAGTTTATTCCTATTTTATTATTTGTGTTGCTATAATGAATTATTTTCTTAATTTGTGTAGTTTGTTATTATTGTATAGAAATGCTATTGATTGGCTGGGCATGGTGACTCACACCTGTAATCTCAGCATTTTGGGAGGTCAAGGTGGGTGGATCACTTGAGCCCGGGAGTTCGAGACCAGGCTGGCTAACATGGTGAAACTCCATCTCTACCAAAATTACAAAAATTACCTGAGCATGTTGGCACACGCTTGTATTCCTAGCTACTTGGGGGGCTGAGGCAGGAGAATTGCTTGAACCCAGGAGGCAGAGGTTGCAGTGAGCCATAATCATGCCACTGAACCACTGTACTCCAGCTTGGGTGGCAGAGTGAGACTGTTTCAAAAAGAAAAAGAAATGCTACTGATTTTTGTATCCTGATTTTGTATCCTGGAACTTTACTGAATTTTCCTTAGTTCTAATAAAATTTCTGTTTAGTCTTTAAGGTTTTCTGCATATATTATTATGTCAACTGCAAACAAAGATAATTTCATTTCTTCTTTTCTGAGTTAGATAACTTTTGTTTCTTTTTTTTTTTCTGTCTAATTGCTCTGCTTAGGACTTCCAGTACTATGGTGAGCAGAAGTGGTGAGAGTGGGCATACTTGTCTAGTATCGAATCTGAGATAGAAGCTTTCCATTTTCCCCATTGATTATACTAGCAGTACTTTTTATATATGGTCTTTGTTGTGTTAAGGTAAGTTCTTTCTGTGTTTATTTTGTTAAGGGTTTTAATCATGAATGAGAATTGAACTTTTCAAATGCTTTTTCTTCATTTATTGAGGTGATTTTCCCCCTTTCGTTTTGTTAGTGTAATGTATCACTTGATGGATTTGTGTATGTTGAACCATACTTGTATCCCAGGAATAGATACCACTTGGTCATGGTGTATGTTCCTTTTAATGTGCCATTGAATTTGACTTGTTAGTATTTTATTGAGAATTTTTGCATCTATGTTTATCAGGGATATTGGCCTTTAGCTTTATTTACTTGTGTTGTATTTTTCTAGTTTTGGTATAAAGGTGATGCTAGCTTCACAAAAAAAGTTTTTTTAAAAAAATTATTTTATTTTAAGTTCTGGGATACATGTGCAGAATGTGCGGGTTTGTTACATAGGTAAATGCATGCCATGGTGGTTTGCTGCACCTATCAACCCATCACCTAGCTATTAAGCCCCACATGCATTAGCTATTTATCCTGATGCTCTCCCTTCTCCCACCGTCTGGACAGGCCCTGGTATGTGTTGTTCCCTTCTGTGTTCACATGTTCTCATTGTTCAGCTCTCACTTATGAGTGAGAATATGCAGTGTTTGGTTTTCTTTTCCTGAGTTAGTTTGCTGAGAATTATGGCTTCCAGCTGTATCTGTGTCCCTGTAAAGGGCATAATCCTTTTCCTTTTTATGGCTGCATAGTATTCCATGGTGTATATATACCACGTTTTCTTTATCCAGTTTATCATCGATGGGCATTTGGGTTGATTCCATGTCTTTGCCATTGTGAACAGTGCTGCAGTGAACATACACATGCATGTATCTTCATAATAGAATGATGTATATTCCTTTGGGTATATACCCAGTAATGGGATTGCTGGCTCAAATGGTATTTCTGGTTCTAGGTCCTTGAGGAATTGCCACACTGTCTTCCACAAAGGATGAACTAATTTACATTCCCACCAACAGTGTAAAAGTGTTCCTGTTTCTCCACAACCTCGCCAGCACCTGTTTGTTTCTTGACTTTTTAATAATCGCCATTCTGACTGGTGTGAGATGGTATCTAACCGTGGTTTTGGTTTGCATTTCTCTAATGATAAATGATGTTGAGCTTTTTTCATGTATTTGTTGGCCACATAAATGTCTTCTTTTGAGAAATGTCTGTTCGTGTCCTTTGCCCACTTTTTGATGGTTTTTTTTCCTGTATATTTAAGTTTTTTTTTGCAGATTCTGGATATTAGACCTTTGTCAGATGGATAGATTGCAAAAATGTTCTCAAATTTGTAGGTTTTCTGTTCACTCTGATAATAATTTCTTTTGCTGTGCAGAAGCTTTTTAGTTAGGTCCCATTTGTCAATTTTTGCTTTTGTTGCAGTTGCTTTTGGTGTTTTCATCATGAAATCTTTGCCTGTGCCTATATCCTAAATAGTATTGCCTAGATTTTCTTCTAGGGTTTTCATAGTTTTGGGCTTTACATTTAAGTCTGTAATCCATCTTGAGTTAATTTTTGTATAAAGTATAATGAAGGGGTCCAGTTTCAATTTTCTGTATATGGCTAGCCAGTTTTCCCGGCATGATTTATTAAATAGGGAATCCTTTCCCCATTGGTTGTTTTGGTCAGGTTTGTCAAAGATCAGATGGTTGTAGATGCGTGGTCTTATTTCTGAGATCTCTATTCTGTTCCATTAGTCTATCTGTCTGTTTTGGTACCAGTATCATGCTGTTTTGGTTACTGTAGCGCCATGTAGTATAGTTTGAAGTTGGGTAGCATGATGTCTCCAGCTTTGTTCTTTTTGCTTAGGATTGTCGTGGCTGTTCAGGCTCTTTTTGGGTTCCATATTTTAAAGTAGTTATTTCTAATTCTGTGAAGAACGTCGATGGTAGTTTGATGGGAATAGCATTGAATCTGTAAATTACTTTGGGCAGTATGGCCATTTTCACGATATTGATTCCTCCTATCCACAAGCATGGAACATATTTCCATTTGTTTGTATCCTGTCTTATTTCCTTGAGCAATGGTTTGTAGTTCTCCTTGAAGAGGTCCTTCACATCCCTTGCTAGCTGTATTCCTAGGTATTTTATCCTCTTTGTAGCAATTGTGAACGGGAGTTCATTTGTGATTTGGCTCTCTGCTTTTCTATTGTTGGTGTATAGGAATGCTTTCGATTTTTACACATTGATTTTGTATCCTGAAACTTTGCTGAAGTTGCTTATCAGCTTAAGGAGATTTTGGACTGAGATGGTGTGATATTCTAAATATAGAATCATGTTGTATGCAAACAGAGACAATTTGACTTCCTCTCTTCCTATTTGAATACCCTTTATTTCTTGCTCTTGCCTGATTGCCCTGGCCAGAACTTCCAATACTATGTTGAATAGGAATGGTGAGAGAGGGCATCCTTGTCTTATGCCAGTTTTCAAAGGGAATGCTTCCAGCTTTTGCTCATGCAGTATGACATTGGCTGTGGGTTGGTCATAAATGGCTCTTATTATTTTGAGATATGCTCCATCAATACCTAGTTTATTGAGAATTTTTAACATGAAGTGATGTTGAGTTTTATCAAAGGCCTTTTATTCATTTAGTGAGATAATCATATTGTTTTTGTCATTAGTTCTGCTTATGTGATGAATTACATTTATTGATTTGTATATGTTGAACCAGCTTTGTATCCCAGGGATGAAGCCGACTTGGTTGTAGTGGATAAGCTCATAAAGTAAGTTTTGAAGTGTTCCTTTTTTTTTATTTTCTGAAAGAATTTAAGAAGGGTTAGTACTAATTTTTCTTTGAATGTTTGATAGAATTCAGCTGTGAAGCCATCTGGCCCTATGCTTTTCTTTTTTGGAAGATTTTTAATTACTAATTCAGTCTTCTTCTTTGTTATTGGTCTGTTCAAGCTTTATTTTTCTTCTGGATTCAGTTTTGGTGGGTTGTGTGTTTCTATGAATTTTCCTGTTTCTTCCAGCTTATCTAATTTGTTGGCATGTGTTTGTTAATAATGGTCTCTTATGATTCTTCATATTTCTCAGGCATCTGTTGTAATGTTGCCTTGTTTATATCTGATTCTATGAATTTGAGTCCTCTTTCTTAGTCTAACTAAAGTTATGTCAATTTTATTTATCTTTTAAAAAAATATACAGTTTTATTGATTTTTTTATTCTCTATTTATTTGTGCTCTAACATTTATTATTTCTTTCCCTCTGCTAACTTTGGGCTTAGTTTGTTCTTCTTCTAGTGCCTTAAGGTAAACATTTAGGTTGTTTGAGGCCTTGTTTCCTTTTTATGCAGGCATTCATACAAACTTCTCTGTTTTTTTGTTAATTTCAAGTGATTTAAAATAATGCGTTTAAGGTAGTGTTAAAACTAGGTTTGAATTTAGTTAATTCCGAGTGGTTAAAACCTTGTTTAACTAAAATAAAATCAAGTTAAAATCTAGTTGTAAGTTTTTGAAATTTGTTCTATGGATGTCCTGAGGATAATATTTCTGAAGGTGGAAAAATATTGAGCAGTACTAGAAAACTGACTCTCAGGAAACAATGTCTATTTTAGTAAATATTAATCTGTATATTTCATCTTATTGCCATTCTTAAATCAGCAATAGGTGCAACTTAATATCCTAAAATTTAATATTCCATAAACTTTGGTACATCTCTGAATTATTATTGGTCCAAATGTAATTGTGGCTTTTGCTATTACTTTCAATGGCAAAAGCCACAACTACTTTGCCCCAGCCTAATAATATTCAAAGAAAATTAACTTGGATAAAAATTCTATGTTACAAAATTAGCATAATGCTATTAGTTCAATGCCACTAAAATCTGGCTCTCTTTCAATCTTTATGCTTATTTTTTAGGGGGTCTTTTTTCTTCTTGCCTCCTAGATGTCAGTTTTTCTACTGTTACCAACCTCAGCCTTGTTCATGCTGTGTATTACCCACATCAGTTCTCAGGTTTCAGACACGTTTCTGATTGTCCCAATAGCGTCACTTGCCCAGTGCTACCGAGACTAGATTTAGAGTCCAAACACTGCTGTTCTTTTTGACTATACTTATTCCATTACTTGCTTCTCAGTCACACAGATTCAAACAATCTTAAATGTTTTTGACTCATTAGCATTGACAGAGCAGGAACATTGCCATGAATGTTGCTTCTATCTCATCCAATTAGACCAATTAAGAAATGCTGCTGAAAAACTTAAAGAAAGGGTTAAAATGCTAAAAGAATACCGAAACAACCAAATAGATTCTTGGTTTGGGAACAAAATCATATCATGGGTCATCCCATTCCTGGGCCATCTCTTAATAATATGCCTAGCACTAATGTTTTCACCCTGCCTAATTAACCTTTTTCAAAGATTTTTAACCAACAGTATCATGACCATTTCACAGACAACTACCCAAAAACATCTACAGGCAACATTACTCCTACAGTCAATTTGAGACCAAAGAATTCGCCCTCCCCACCTCATCAGGAAGTAGCCAGAAAGAACACACTGCCCTTTGTCCTGTTATAACTATAGGGTCTGGATTGACAGAGCAGGAGCATCACCATCTTGGGCAAACACCATCATTTTAAGTTCCCCCTCGGTTAAAAACCATCTAAATCCAGCCCCAAAACAGCCTAATGGCTAATGTCAGCATGGCCGGAAACATTCCAACCCTGAGATAAACCTCCCTCTGACCAGAAACATGCCAATCCTAAGACAACCTCCCCTCTGACCAGAGACATTCCAACCCCTCAATCAAACTCTCAACCTCCCCTCTGACCAGAGACATTCCAACCCCTCAATCAAACTCTCCTTCACACAGAAACATTCCGAGCCTGCAGTAAGTTCCCACCCTCTAAACCCTTAAATACCTTTAATCTGTAAGAGGGAATGCTCCTGATTGAAATCAGCCAGAAGCCCCTCTCAGATTTATTCTCCAAAATAAACTTGTCTTTGACTGTTAATCTGCTTTTCATGTTTCTTTTCTCTTTCTTTAACTCTTACAAGCATTCCTTACTCTACCAAGATACTGTCAATGCCCAACCATATCCCTTCAGTTCATCCCATGAGGAAAGTCCCTGAGTCTCTGATTGTGGGAGTATGCTTGTGTCATGTATAGTGCAAGCTGGAAATGTCAGAAGGCTGATGGCTTAAAATTTAAGCTAACATTTAAGATCTATGAACTTTGAAAATATTGAAGTTAATCACCTAAAGAAAGGTTTCTGTGATTTTTTCCAGAGATATAGAATCATAATTTTATATACTTAACTACTGATTTATGAAAACATTAGAGAGAAACTTGTAAAACACTTGTCATAAAATGAAAAGAAATGTCAACATGTCCTTATGATGCTAGCATAACACATACATTTATTTTATTGTGTTGCCTAATCTTTTAAAGAAGATGTGGACATTCTTGCCTTAAATAAATCACAGAAATTGCACTAATTGTCACACAAATCTAGCAAATGGGTTACCTATCCCCCTAGTTCCTGTAACAGGATATTATCTGTCAGTCATTTTGTTCTATGGCATATTTATTATGAGGCTCCTATTTCCTATGCGGCTTACCTATGACCTGGTAGAAATTTTGCCCTAAGCAGTAAAGCAAGGTCATGACTGGAATGATAGTGTAGCACCGTGGGTCAGGGAAGAGAAACATGGTGGAACTAGAGCCAGGGTGCCTTATACAGACCTCTAGCCCAGCAAGAATCTTCATGTGCTGCAGATGATGCTGGTATTGCTGACTAGTCAGTGCTGTAATAGTTCTGAGTTTCTGGTAGAAAGCCTCCCGATAGCCTAGGTAGGAAGTACATAAAGGACTTCTCACAAACCATTGTTAGGGACAGCATACTAGTATGTAACAAGGTTGCTGGGTCATGCTTCAGGTTCTGCTACTGACCTAGTCATGAATGTGCCTCAGAAATTTAGAGTATGAAATATTCCAATATATCCTTGCCTGCTTCATAGTGGGCACTTAATGAATCAATAAAGATTAGGTATATTAGAAACCTGTTTTGTGCCTGAAACTGGTTCAAGTGTCTTCACATATACTAACTTCTTTAGTCTGCATAACTGTTCCGGGTGGTTTTAACAGATGAAGAAATAGAGATTTGAGAAGGTTAAATTGCTATTTGTTATCTAAACTTACTACTATAAAATGAATGAAAGAATATACTTTAAGGCTGTATAGGTACAATAACATCAAGATTCCACTCCCTCTTCCCTCCACACAATGCACAGAAAAGATGTCTTTGAGCAATTTTGGGTCTAGTAAATAATTGTTCTTAACAACTATAACTAAAGTTAGTCCAGGAAGTGAGCTTCAATACTTATAATTAATAGCATACATCATAAAATTTACTGTATACTAATGGAAACCCTGAATAAGTAGAAAACAATAGAAATAATCTAGATTTTTTAAAGAAATATTTTTGACTTTTTCTGGTAATTAAAAAGAAACAACAAAATGAAATACATCAGTTGCAATAACTATATTTTATGTTTTGTAACTTTTACAAAATATATTTTACAAAAAATATTTAACTTTCACTGGGCCATCTCCTAATAATATGCCTAGCACTAATGTTTTCACCCTGCCTAATTAACCTTTTTCAAAGATTTTTAACCAAAAGGATCATGACCATCTCACAGACAACTACCCCAAAACATCTACAGACAACGTTACTCCTGCAGTCAATCTGAGAGCAAAGAATAAAGATAGCCCAGGAAATGAGTTTCAATACTTATAATTAATAGCATACATCATAAAATTTACTGTATAGTAATGGAAACCCTGAATAAGTAGAAAACAATAGAAATAATCTAGATTTTTTAAAAAATATTTTTGATTTTCTGGTAACTAAATAAAAAGAAACAACAAAATGAAATACACCAATTGACAATTGAACTGGTTTCAAGCACAAAACAGGTTCATAACATAACTAATCTTTATTGATTCATTAAGTGCCCACTATGAAGTAGGCAAGGATATATTGGAATATTTCATACTCTAATATATTGTATTTTGTAACTTTTACTTTTCTTCATCAAATAACTCAGAAATTAGGTTATATCGGTATCAAAGACATCTGGGCCAGCATTGCCCCTGCAGGGAATTCATAATAGAAATGTGAATGCTACTTTCTCTACTAGACATCTCTTCACCCTCCTCTAATCTACGATTGACTCCTTCCTCACCCTCTCAATCCATTCTTTTGGCATTTATTGCCACTGGCAAACATGAAGAGCTGGGAAATTGTGAAACATCCCTAGAGAAACTCTGCAAGGTTGCTGTCTCAGAAAAAAAATGACTGCATTAGATTTTTCTCCTTTTCTTTTGATTTACTTCCCAATAATCTATTTCTCAGTATCAAGGGTCATAATCCTCTAAAAACTTTGGTTCTTTCTGTCCCCACTAATCACACTTAAAATAATCTTTTCATTATACTGATATTTCTCAAAAATCAGAAAAAAGTCTTAACTTCAAGAATATTTTGTTTTCCTTCCTTGAAAAACTCTCTTAGGAGTGAAATATTACAGATCTACTTATCTCCTTGATAGTAGAAAAGGATAAACTCTTAACAAGTATAAGTACATTGACTTGTTTTTATTTGTCTCACAAAAAATATTGCTTGAAAATTCCAAGTTCAAAACTTAAAGGTTTGATGATTGACCTTTTTTCCTCATGATTAGACACATTTTACTCTGTGGAATTAGATAGTTAAAAGAAATAAATATTAGGAAATAGAGGTCTCAAGAGTGCTCTTTTATTTTTAATTAACTACATCGTTAATTAAAAGGAACTCTTAAATACAGTTGTTCTTCTTCATTCAGTGGTAAGATTTAATGAATATGTTGAAAGTATCCATAGATCAGAACCTGGATGCTTGTATACCTCTTACTTACCCTTCAATTAGAAATTGTCAGGAAAAATATAGATTTTTATAATTAAATATGGTATTACTTCTTAATATCTGATTTACTACTTTGTTTTGAACATTCAACCCTGCTTTTTCACACACTGTTAGTTACATGTAACTTTGAGGATCTGTTCTTTCCATTTCTCACAATATTCTGAGCGAGAATCTCTGTTTTCGAGAGTGAGGCATCTATTAATGTAAAAAAATTGCAGGGACCTTTGCAAAAGCTTTATTGTAGTAACATAATAATAGGCATGAGGTTTCTGGAAAGGCTTTTCACCTCATTGACTGAGGCTTTAAAGAAGTATCCTAATAGAAATGCTTTAGAACTAATGAAAAAAAAAAACCAAAATTTTAATTCTAAACTACGGCCATAATGCCAAACTCTTGTACTTAACCTGTCACTGATATTTTGGAAAAGTCATCTGGGAAAATGGAGCTCAATTTTTGTCTTTGGTTATAATATTTTAGAAACTGGCATGTGACTACAATAAACAGCTAGAGGAAAGTTGCCTTTAGAATAACATGGATCAAATCTGTGTTTTGTTCCCAACTACCACCACTGTGATACAAAGATGACATGGGATAGTCTTCAGGGGTTCTTAATCTAAAGGAAGAGCAAGTCTACCTAGGATGGAAAAGCTACTGTTACCAAGTCAAAATTTCTCTCTGTTTATCACTCAGTTTGGATTAAAGTCATATATTTAAAAACTGTTCAGTCATTGGTAGTATTCACAAGTTGGCATTTCATCATTTGAAATTTGGAAGTAGACAAACTAATATTAAGGTAAAGTAAAGCAAATTTCTAACCTTACAAGTAAAACCAGCTATTTGAATTTTTAGAACATTTTTCTAGTCGCTTCCAAGATGGCTGAATAGGAACAGCTTTGGTCTGCAGCTCCCAGCATGATCGATGCAGAAGACGGGTGATTTCTGCATTTCCAACTAAGGTACCTGGTTCATCTCACTGGTACTGGTTGAACAGTGGGTGTAGCCCACAGAGGGTGAGCTGAAGCAGGACAGGGTGTCACCTCACTCAGGAAGTGCAAGGGATGGGGGGATTTCCCTTTCCTAGCCAAGGGAAGCAATGACAAACTGTATCTGGAGAAATGGTACACTCCTGACCAAATACTGCACTATTCTCACTGTATTAGCAACTGGTAGACCAGGGGATCCCCTGCGTGCCTGGCTCAGCAGGTCCCACACCCACGGAGCCTTGCTAACTGCTAGCGCAGCACTCTGAGATCCACCTGTGACACTGCAGCTGGACAGGGGAGGGGTGTCTGCCATTGCTGAGACTTGAGTAGCTCACAGTGTAAACAAAGGCCTGGAAGCACGAACTGAGTGGAGTCTGCCACAGCTCAGCAAGTCCTACTGCCTCTATAGATTCCACCTCTGGGATCAGGGCATAGTAGAACAAAAGGCAGCAGACAGCGTCTGCAGACTTAAACATCCCTGTCTGACAGCGCTGAAGAGAGCAGTGGTTCTCTGAGCATGGCGTTCGAGCTCTGAAAATGGATAGACTGCCTCCTCAGGTGGATGACTGACCCCTGGGTGGGCTGACTGGGAAATACCTCCAAGTAGGGGCCGACAGACATCTCAAACAGGTGGATGCCCCTCTGGGATGAAGCTTCCAGAGGAAGGATCAGGCAGCAATATTTGCTGTTCTGCAGACTCCTCTGGTGATATACCCAGGCAAACAGGGTCTGGAGTGGAGCTACAACGAACTCCAACAGACCTGCACCTGAGGGGTCTGACTGTTAGAAGGAAAACTAACAAACAGAAAGAAACCAGCTATTTGAATTTTTAGAACATTTTTCTGGTCGCTTCCAAGATGGCTGAATAGGAACAGCTCCGGTCTGCAGCTCCCAGCGGGATCGATGCAGAAGACGGGTGATTTCTGCATTTCCAACTGAGGTACCTGGTTCATCTCACTGGTACTGGTTGAACAGTGGGTGCAGCCCACAGAGAGTGAGCTGAAGCAGGACATCAACATCAACAAAAAGGATATCCACACCGAAACCCCATCTGTAGGTCACCAACATCAAAGACCAAAGGTAGATAAAAACCACAAAGATGGGGAGAAACCAGAGCAGAAAAGCTGAAAATCCCAAAAAACAGAGTGCCTCTTCTCCTCCAAAGGATTGCAGCTCCTCACCAGCAAGGGAACAAAACTGGATGGAGAATGAGATTGACAAGTTGACAGAAGTAGGCTTCAGAAGGTCGGTAATAACAAACTTCTCCGAGCTAAAGGAGCATGTTCTAACCCATCGCAAAGAGGCTAAAACCTTGAAAAAAGGTTAGATGAATGGCTAACTAGAATAAACAGTGTAGAGAAGACCTTAAATCACGTGATGGAGCTGAAAACCATGGCACAAGAACTTCGGGACACATGCACAAGCTTCAATAGCCGATTCGATCAAGTGGAAGAAAGGATGTCAATGATTGATATCCAAATTAATAAAATAAAGTGAGAAGACAAGATTAGAGAAAAAAAGAGTGAAAAGAAATGAACAAAGGCTCTGAGAAATATGGGATTATGTGAAAATACCAAATCTACATTTGATTGGTGTACCGCAAAGTGACACAGATAATGGAACCAAGTTAGAAAACACTCTTCAGGATATTATCCAGGAGAACTTCCCTAACCTAGCAAGGCAGGCCAACATTCAAATTCAGGAAATACAAAGAACACCACAAAGATACTCCTCGAGAAGAGCAACCCCAAGACACATAATTGTCAGATTCACCAAGGTTAAAATAAAGGAAAAAATGTTAAAGGCAGCCACAGAGAAAGGTCGGGTTACCCACAAAGGGAAGCCCATCAGACTAACAACAGATCTCTTGGTAGAAACCCTACAAGCCAGAAGAGAGTGGGGGCCAATATTCAACATTCTTAAAGTAAAGAATTTTCAACCCAGAATCTCATATCCAGCCAAACTAAGCTTCATAAGTGAAGGAGAAATAAAATCCTTTACAGACAAGCAAATGCTGAGAGATTTTGTCACCACCAGGCCTGCCTTACAAGAGCTCCTGAAGGAAGCACTAAACATGGAAAGGAACAACCGGTATTAGCCACTGCAAAAACTTACCAAAATGTAAAGATCATTGACGTTATGAAGAAACTGCATCAATTAATGGGCAAAATAACCAGCTAGCATCATAATGTCAGGATCAAATTCACACATAACAACATTAACCTTAAATGTAAATGGGCTAAAGCCCCAATTAAAAGACACAGACTGGCAAATTGGATAAAGAGTCAAAATAATAAGAGCTATTTATGACAAACTCACAGCCAATATCATATTGAATGGGCAAAAACTGGAAGCATTCCCTTTGAAAACCAGCACAAGACAAAGATGCCCTCTCTCACCACTCCTATTCAACACAGTGTTGGAAGTTCTGGCAAGGGCAATCAGGCAAGAGAAAGAAATAAAGCATATTCAAGTAGGAAGAGAGGAAGTCATTGTCTCTGTTTGCAGATGACATGATTGTATATTTAGAAAACCCCATCATCTCAGCCCCAAATCTCCTTAAGCAGATAAGCAACTTCAGCAAAGTCTCAGGATACAAAATCAATGTGCAAAAATCACAAGCATTCCTATACACCAATAGTAGACAAACAGAGAGCCAAATCATGAGTGAACTCCCATTCACAATTACTACAAAGAGAATAAAATACCTAGGAATCCACCTTACAAGGGATGTGAAGGACCTCTTCAAGGAGAACTACAAACCCCTGCTCAATGAAATAAAAGAGGACACAGACAAACGGAAGAACATTCCATGCTCATGGATAAGAAGAATGATTATCATGGAAATGGCCATACTGCCCAAAGTAATTTATAGATTCAATGCTACCCCGATTAAGCTACCACTGAGTTTCTTTACAGAATTGGAAAAAACTACTTTAAAGTTCATATGGAGAAAAAAAAAAAAAAGCCTGCATAGCCAAGAGCATCCTAAGCAAAAAGAACAAAGCTGGAGGCATCACGCTACCTGACTTCCAGCTATACTACAAGGCTACAGTAACCAAAACACCATGATACTGGTACCAAAAAAGATATGTAGACCAATGGAATGGAAGAGAGGCTTCAGAAATAACACCACATATCTACAACCATCTGATCTTTTGCAAACCTGACAGAAGCAATGGGGAAAGGATTCCCTCTTTAATAAATGGTGTTGGGAAAACTGGCTAGCCACATGTAGAAAGCTGAAACTGGATCCCTTCCTTACACCGTATACAAAAATTAACTCAAGATAGATTAAAGACTTAAATGTAAGACCTAACACCATAAAAACCCTAGAAGAAAAGCTAAGCAATACCATTCAGGACATAGGCATGGGCAAAGACTTCTGAGTAAAACACCAAAAGCAATGGCAACAAAGGCCAAAATTGACAAATGGGATCTAATTAAACTAAAGAGCTTCTGCACAGCAAATGAAACTATCATCGGAGTGAACAGGCACGCTACAGAATGGGAGAAAATTTTTGCAATCTGCCCATCTGACAAAAGGCTAATATCCAGAATCTACAGGGAACTTAACAAATTTACAAGAAAAAAATGAACAACCCCATCAAAAAGTGGGCAAAGAATATGAACAGACGCTTGTCAAAGGAAGACATTTAAGCAGCCAACAGACATGCAAAAATGCTCATCACTGGTTGTCAGATAAATGCAAATCAAAATCACAGTGAGATATCATCTCATGCCAGTTAGAATGGCGATCATTAAAAAGTTAGAAAACAACAGGTGCTAGAGAGGATGTGGAGAAATAAGAACACTTTTACACTGTTGGTGGGAGTGTAAATTAGTTCAACTATTGTGGAAGACAGTGTGGCAATTCCTCAAGGATCTAGAACTAGAAATACCATTTGACCCAGCAATCCCATTACTCGGATATACCCAAAGGATTATAAAGCATTCTATGATAAAGACACATGAACACATATGTTTATTGCGGCACTATTCACAATAGCAAAGACTTGGAACCAACCCAAATGTCCATCAGTGATAGACTGGATTAAGAAAATGTGGCACTTATACACCACGAAATAGTATGCAGCCATAAAAAAGGAAAGTTCATGTCCTTTGCAGGGACGTGGATGAAGCTGGAAACCATCATTTTAAGCAAACTATCCCAAGGACAGAAAACCAAACACTGCATGCTCTCACTCATAGGTGGGAGTTCAACAATGAGAACACATGGACACAGGGCAGGGAACATCACACACCAGGGCTGGCTTGGGGGTGGGGGACTGGTGGAGGGATAGCATTAGGAGAAATACCTAATGTAAATGATGAGTTGATGGGTGCAGCAAACCAACATGGCACATGTATACCTGTGTAACAAATCTGTATGTTGTGCACATGTACCCTAGAATTTAAAGTATAATTAAAAAAAAAAAAAAAACATTTTTCTGTGGGACCATACTATTTGTTTGATTTTTGTCTTCCCATTAGAATTCAAGCCATGTAACAATCTTTGACTTAAGGGTGAAAATTGCATTGGGATTTTTTTCCTATCTTGATATACAGGAAGGGTACACAATTGTCAGTATAGCCATTGAACTAACGTCTTTTCTTCACAAAATTAGTTTTCTAGGAACAAGAAATATTCTATGTGAAATCATGTGTAGTAGGGTTAAATATTTATTTTTGATACTTACCTATTCAAATAAAAAGGTTTCTTTTCATCCTATAATTTATATGATCTTTTTTTAATTTTATTTTATTATTATACTTTAGGTTTTAGGGTACATGTGCACAATGTGCAGGTCTGTTACATATGTATCCATGTGCCATGTTGGTTGGCTGCACCCATCAACTCGTCATTTAGCATTAGGTATATCTCCTAATGCTGTCCCTCCCCCTTCCACCCACCCCACAACAGTCCCCGGAGTGTGATGTTCCCCTTCCTGTGTCCATGAGTTCTCATGATCTTTTTAATGCCTTGACATTGTAGGGTGGAACAGAGTCCCCATGTCCTCCCATCCACACCTCACTATGTTCATTTGCAATACAGTAAACTCTTCAAATCCAGCAATTTAAGTCCTTTTATTCCAGTTAACTTGGAAACTTAATTCTTTTTGGGATGACTTAATTTCTCAAATGTTTTTTCTGTCATCCTCAGCTGTTTGCCAGCATGCCTTCTGGTAATATGATATGGGGTTTATATGTCTCCATAGTGGTATCAGGATACAAGGTCTGTGGAATCCAGTGATTTTCTTTGACCTCTGCTGTTGGTGTGACTAGGTGACTAGTTATATAGATTCTTTGAACTAGTGATTGCTGTGCTGGGTCAATGGATGCTTGGGCATTGTGCTGACATTTACTATTGAAATACACGGACACCACCTTTTGCCATCGATAAGAAAATAGGTACTCAGAGCATTCTCTTTATCCCAATCCTATATTCTTCCGAAGGTCCACTATATCTCTTTAGGAGGGTTTAAGAAAACTATTTAAAACTCTTTAGGGTCCCCACAATTGGAAGGGAGCCAGAGGAGAGGGCAACCTTAGGCTATCTTTTTAACCATGTCCTGCTGCCAACCCTATATGATTCCTGACATGTCATGTTGAACGTGGCCACATACAAGTCTTCTGTTAGAACAGGGGTATGCAAACTACAGCCTAGAGGCCAAATCCGCTTGCCACCTGATGTGAAAAAGTATTGTATTTGAACTCAGCCACACATTCATTTGTATGTTATCTATGGCTGCTTTTGTGCTAGGAGGACGAAGTTTGAGTAGTTGTGACAGAGGCCACCTGGGTCACAAAGCCTAAAATTATTATCTGACCCTTCATAGACATCGGTTGACTCCTGCTCTAGAGACTTACAGCCTTCCCAGGGTATCTTGGATAAAATGTGTCACTATCCTCTCTCCCTCTCTCCTGTTCTCAAGATTCACCATGCCCATTAGGATTTTTCCAGAAAGGAAAAATGAGGTCATGGGTTGACCTCTTTCACCATCATCTTTTCTTCTTGGGACCTCAAGGGATACCTCTCTATTCTCTTCTTGTGTACCAGCAATTCCCTTAAGTCAATATGTCCTTTCTTAATTGTATTCTCTCTTTTTCTTGATATCCAGATCACAGGCAGGGAGTATGGAGGGGGGAAACAACTTCACAAAGAGGATAATATAAATTGGAAGATATTTCAACAGATGTTATTCTTTGATTTTCCTACTTGTGTAAGTTAGTACCAATAAACAGGTGCTTGGAAGACTAAATTGTTACTTTGTTTTTCCTAGTAATGCTAAAATATTCACATCACATCTTTCTTTTTTCTCAAATAAATTAAGTAAAACATAATGATCATGAATGATTTAAGTAAGTGAAAAACTACTCAGAAAGACAGTTTAGGAATAATATTGTAGCATTAGCAACTATGTGCAGTGCTCAAATTTTGTTTACACCACACATGGTGTATCAGCTTCTAAAATTTATAGTTTATATTCTTCCATCAAAACATACTTATTTATATATTTCTTAACCTCACATCAAATTGGGTTGACTAATGTTTCAATTCTTAATAGTAGCAGGGTTTTGTTATAATTTTTGCATCAGAAATTACTCACAAGGCATCATGTTTGGATGCTTGAATTCATATGTTACCTGGTGTCTAAGGTTTCCATGAGCTGATCAAAAGCTATTTTGATTTGTCAGCATATGCTGTATTGTCTCCTTTGTGAGAGTTCAACTTAACATGGTTTAAAAACTTCAAGATGCTTGTACATAGTATACTTGAGTATGCAGCAAACTTATGAATATTCATATGACATGTAAATGCTATGTTTATCTGATGTGTGTGTGTGTGTGTGTGTGTGTGTGTGTGTGTCCGTGCATGCATACAAGCAGTGAGTTGCCAGGGTAGCAGGAAGGATTGGTGATGATTAGCTACGAGAATCGGAAGTACAGGAGCATCTAACTCCCTTGCTTTTTTCTCCATCAATTGTACTCGTTCAGCAAAAGACTCTTTAAATCCAAATTTCTATCCACTAGCTGCTTGCCCCCAACTAGCTGAATGTGGTTAGAGAAAAACATCCAATTATTGCTCTCATTTTAAATTTATGATAATAAATGTTAAGTGGTCCTCAGGATTGTCTAGTGAAACCATTACCCAGTACAGAAGAAGACATTGAACATGCTGAGGAGCAATGGTCTAGTTTGATTCTTGATGTCAGAGTGGATGGTATCCACTGGTCACAGGATGGGCAAGACTTGAGTAAGGGCATGAACTACGTAACCACAGTTATAGAAGTAAAGGCAGAGTGTCCACTCATTCTTCTATTTCCAAGAAAACTATTTGCCCATTTCATCCCATCTCAAAGGTCTAGACTAACTCTCCCTCATCTTAACTCTTTGCTGATTTTATCTCTACTTTTCCCAAGAAAATCTGAGCAATCCTAAGAAACGATGTCATCTTTGCACCTCCAACTCTGCACACTGACTTGCATCATCATGTTTTTACTCTGTCTTCTCTTCTATAACTGTGGTTGAATAGTCTGTGCTTCCACCCAAGTATTGCTCATTATATGACCAGTTGATAACATTCACTCGAACAGCGTGAACCTCCTGCAATTAGCCCACTGCTTCTCAGCATCTGTATTAGTCCATTTTCACACTGCTGATAAAGACACACTGGAGACTGGGAAAAAAAAGAGGTTTAATGGATTTACAGTTTCACATGGCTGGGGTGGCCTCACAATCATGGCAGAAGGCAAGGAGGAGTAAGTTACATCTTACATGGATGGTGGCAGGCAAAGAGAGAGCTTGTACGGGGCAACTCCCCCTTTTAAAACCATTGGATTTTGTGAGACTCATTCATTATCATGAGAACAGCATGGAAAAGACCAGCTTCCATGATTTAATCACCTCCCATCAGGTCCTTCCCACAACACATGGGAATTCAGGATGAGATTTGGATGGGGACACAGCCAAACCATATTAGCATTTGTTTCCTCCTGTAATCTTAAATGATGTGTCTCATTTAAAACTATTTTTTCTTATGTATTTCTCCTTGACCTAAAACTAGAAAGAAAAACACAGCTATGAAAGAAACAAAACTAAAAACGAAATATGTGATAAGAATTGATGGTATCAGTATGTGAAGATTCTGTGAGTGATTAGATCTTGAGGGTGGGGCCTTCATGAATTACATTAATGCTCTTATAAAAAGAGAATACAGAGACCTAGCTAGTTCCTTCCACTGTATAAGGACACAGTGAAAAGGTGCCAGCCATAAACCAGAAAATGTGCCCTCATAATACTCTGAATCTTCTGGTGTCTCACTTTTGAGGTTTTCAGCCTCCAGAATTATAACAAATAAATTTCTCTTGTTTATAAGTCACACAATATATGGCATTTTGTTACAGCAGCTAGAATGAACTAAGATACTCTGCTATGCTATGCTATGCTATCCTTAGCATATAGCTTTCATTCATCAAAATTAACTCCTGGGAAAGTATCTGTTATTTCATTATTAAAGGATATTTTCATTATTAAAGGATATTTTTCTTTGTAGGGGTGCAGGTGTTAGGCCAAGGTTTATCAAAATCCAGTCATTTTAGCACCGTCTCCAACTTTTTGCCACATACCACTTGTACTGTTACTTAACACCTTTATTCTATCTTAAATAGACTTGGAATTATTATTTGCAGTAATCTGCCTGATATCTTAGAATTAATACTTTAGTTATCTTTTTTCAAGCACATGTAGAAAGAAGTATCGTATATAACTGTTTCAAAATGTTTATTAATATCTCATTTCAAATCAGTTGTACACAATTAGTTGTCCATATACTATCTGTGAATATATAATGTGTCATCATGGCTTAGCTACGGTGCCCACATGTGTGGTCAAACAGTAGTCTGGATGTTGCTGTGGAGGTATTTCTCAGATGTGGTTAACATTTATGATCAGTGGACTTTGAGTGATGCTGATTACCTTCCATAGCCTGCTTCATCCAATCAGCTGAATGCTATAAGAACAAAGAGTGAAGTTTCCTGCAGAAAAAGAAATTTTCTTCAAAACTGCCACAAAGAAACCCTGCTAGAATTTCTCGCCTGCTGGTCTGGCCTACAGATTTTGGATTTGCCAGCCCATCACATGAGCCAATTCGTTAAAATAAATCTTTCTTGATATATATCCTATTGGTTATATTTCTTTGAAGAACTCTAATACAGTATCCCTTAAAAAACATTGCCTTAACACAAGAGAATAAATCAATAGGAGTAGAATTTTAATTAATATTTAAAAGTTATGTTTGAAAAGGTAATATTTGTTCACAGAATAAAATTCAATTGATATATAGGATATAAGATAAAAAAATAATACTCCCTTCCACTTTTCTGTCTCCAAAACATCTGGCTCTTTCCTTAGGGAAAACCCTTATTACCACTCTCTCCCATATCTCCAGGAATATTCTGTATATATAATCAAACATGTGTGTACATAAATAGTTACACATACATACATACTCCCAGACAGTTAACATTTCTGAAATCAGGGAGAATTTTTCCTGGCTATAATGATTATGCTTGCCATTTCTGCTTGATTTTGTTTTTATGTGGCATAACTGGACAACTTAACTGAAATATATTTTAACAGACAAACCAGTTTTAAGGGTTATTTACAGGCTGGGCACGGTGGCTCACACATGTAATTCCAGCACTTTGGGAGGCTGAGGTAGGTGGATCACTTGAGGCCAAGAGTTCGAGACCAGCCTGGCCAACGTGATGAAACCCCTGTCTTTACTAAATTACAAAAATTAGCTAGGCATGTTGGTACATACCTGTAATCCCAGCTACTCCAGAGGCTGAGGCAGGATAATTGTTTGAACCTGGGAGGCAGAGGGTGCAGTGAGCCCAGGTTGCACCACTCCACTCCAGCATGGGCAACAGAGACTCCATCTCAGAAAAAAAAAAAAAAAAAGAACTACTTACTTACAGGAATATGAATGATTTTGATGATTTAGAAAAGAAATTTGTTGATACATTCTGGGAGACCAAGAGAACAGTAGTATTAAAATCTGCAGAATGAGTGTCAGCCCCTTGAAGGAAAATCCCAGAGATAATATCCACTCTAACAGGTATGAGGTGATACCTCATTGAAGATTTGATGTACATTTCCACAACGCATTTCACAGTGCTGTTGAAAGCCTTTTCATGTTCCTGTTGGTCATTCTTTTGTCTGTCTTCTTTAGAGAAATGTCTGTGTTTTCATAGCTCCTTTCCATATTTTAAAATCAGGTTATTGTTATTTTGCTATTGAGTTGTATGTGTTCCTTATATGTTTTGTATGTTAACCCTTTATCAGATGCATGGCTTGCAAATATTTTCTTCCATTCTTTAGGTTGCCTTTTTTTTTTTTTTTGACTGTTTCCTTTGCTGTAGAGAAACTTTTTAATTTGATGCAATCTCATTTGTCTATTTTTTCCTTGGATGACTGTGCTTTTGGTGTCATACCCAAACAACTATTTCCAGTGTTAGATATAAGTTCTAAATTTCTCTTCAATGAATCAATATGTCAATATGTTCAATTCTTTGCCTTTTACTTTTAATACTAACTTTCTTATAAAGCAACCTTTTTTGATTACCTGCTCCACCCTGACTCATTCCAATTACCTGCTCCACCATGACTCATTTTGATTACCTGCTCCACCGTGACTCATTCAGATTACCTGCTCCACCGTGACTCATTCCAATTACCTGCCCCAATGTGACTCATTCAGATTACCTGCTCCACCATGACTCATTCTCCACCCTGACACATTCCAATTTCCTGCTCTGCCATAACCATTTTTCCCGCCAAACCACTCACCTCATCACTCTCTTTAAATCAGCCAATCTGAATTAGTTTAGCCTGTGCGGTCTAACCCTAGCCACTAGAGGAATGACACAGCAGCAGGGGCCACGAGCATCAGGAATAAGAACTCCTTCCCCTCCCTTGTCCAGGTGTGTGCTCACCATTGCTCCATCTGTAAGGGCACATCTTTATATAGAAGTACATTGTCTTGCTGATAATTAAAAATAAAATCTTATATTTGAGTGCTATTTCTTTTGCAGCACCAAAACTTTGTTTATACAAATCTGGGGGCTCGTGTGGGATTACATTCCCCTCCAGAGGTGTTCTCTGGTTCTCTCTCATGAGGAGACATGCCCCACTCCCTTATGGTGGCCTGAGGGGTGAGAAATCAGGACCCACCCAGTGCAAAGAATAACCCAAGCTCTCAGCAACACAAAAAGAAACTGCCCCGCAACCTAGCTTAAGGATCCTCACATACTGCAGTGATGACTCTGTGCACAGACCAAGGAAGGAGAAGCCATGGGAGTCAGTAAAGTACTTCCTTGGTGGTCAAATTCTGGAGGGCTAAATGTGTGCGTGCGTGAATGATGACAAACAACTCTGCTTGCGGTGTTGTTCGTGTTGATGTTGACAAGTCCTACGGCTGGACGGAGTAAGTGGGTGCTCTCCGTGGTTCCGTAGCTACCTCATATGACTTAGGGTTGATCCTGCTGTGGGATTTATACTGGCACACCAACACTAAGAGGGGCCTAATTCTTCCTTGGGGGAGCAGCCAGAGAGGACAACATGAGTGGGAAGCGTGCAAGGAACCTTCAGAGGGGGAAAGGGAGGAAACAGGTCAACCTTCCAGAGCAGCAAGTCATGATACCCCCTGGTTTGAGGGGTTGAGCCTTCCAGGACAGGCAAGGCGAGACATCCCTGGTTTGAGGGGTTGAGCCTTCTGCAAATTTCAGGGGATTGAACCTCACACAAACCTCCAGTAGTAAGAAAATCTTATATTCAGAACTCCCCTTTCCTTTCTTCTCAGGGGAAGAAAGAGCAGCTCTACTCCTGCCGGTCCCTCCCGTAGGGCAAGGGGAAGGAGTGGGGAGAACAGCAGCATAAGCAGCTGGCAGAGGCAGGGAAAGCAGCAGAGAGGAAAGAGAAACTGGGAGAGGAAGTCAGAGAGAGAAAAAGAGTGAAAGAGACAGAGAGTCAAAGAGAGAGAGAAAGAGAGAGGCAGAGAGAGACAGACAAAGAGGGAGTCAAAGAGAGAGAGAAAGAGAGAGACAGAGTCAAAGAGAGGGACAGAAAGAGCGAGATAGATGTAGTAAAGAGAAAACAGTGTACCCTATTCCTTTAAAAGCCAGGGTAAATTTAAAACCTATAATTAGTAATTGAAGGTCTTCTCTGTGACCCTATAACACTCCAATACCACCTTGTTGTCAGTGTAAACAAGTGCGTAGCCCGAAAGCACTGAGGCCACGGAGAACCCATAGCCTTCCTAAACCCAGTAACCCGCGGATGGCCCAAATGCATTCAGTCTGTAGCAGCAACTGCTTTGCTAACAGAAGAAAGTAGAAAAATGACTTTTAGAAGAAAGTAGAAAAATGACTTTTAGAGGAAACCTCATTGAGCACACCTCATCAGGTCAGAACTATCCTAAGTCAAAAAAAAAAAAAAAAAAAAGGCAGAAAGGTAGCTTACTGACTGAAGAACCTTAAAGTATGAGGCTATTCTGTTAGAAAAAGATGATTTAACATTAACCACTGAAAATGCCCTTAACCCAGTAGGTTTCCTAACAGGGGATCTAAATCTTAATTACCATACAAAAGTCTGACCAGACCTAGGAGGACCTCCCTTCAGACAGGATGATAGATGTTTCCTGCCAGGTGATTGAGGGAAAAAGACACAATGGGTATTCAGTAAGTGATAAGGAAACTCTTATAGAAGCAGAGTTTGGAAAATTGCATAATAATTGATCTGCTCAAACGTGGGAGCTGTTTGCACTCAGCCAAGCCTTAAAGTACTTACAGAATCAGGAAGGAGCCGTCTATATGAATTCTAAGTTAATATGGACTAAACGAAGTCTTATTAATAGCAAAGAATAATTGAAATCCAAAACTTACAAGGTTTTCAACAAAAGTAAAATTTGCTAAAAGTTAACAGTGTAACATGTATTATCCTAACTTCTAATCTTGTGGCCTTTGTCAGTCTAGTCTGCAGACATGAAAGAAGTTCGCTTTTGAAAAGAATGGTTATCATCTTTGAGGAAAAAAAGGGGAAGGGGGAGAATTTATGTAAAAAGGAATGTTATATGGTAAATTCTTGTCCTAAAATAAATTTGGTTGTTTAAAGTTGGTGGTGGTTTACGCAGTGCTTATATCCATTACTATTCCTATCATTAGCAACTCTAACCCCACTTTGGAGCACTTCTATGGTTTAGGAGCAGAGGTCACTGGAAAGGATCCTATAGACTTCTTTAAGGTGCACTTTGTTCTCCCTCCTCCACCTGCTATGGCTGCCCCTTTCCCAAACCTACAGAATCAAACTATGATGCACCTCATGCCAAATGACAAAAGCAAGGTCTCAGTGGTAGAAATAGGACACCGAAGGCAAACCATAGCCATTGAAACAGGGTATAAAGATATAAATGCCTGGTTAAAATGGATTAAATATTCTGTCCCCATATTAAACAAAGGCAATTGTTATGCTTATGCACATGGCAGGACAGAGGCCCAGATTATCCCTTTTCCAGTAGGGTGGTCTTCCTGTCATCTAGGCCTGGGCTCTGGGGTAGCTCTTTTCCAGGATTCTACAGCCTGGGGTAACAAGTTGTGTCAACCTCTCTGTCTGCTATATCCTGAAGTTTGACACCCTGTGGGTCAGCCCCTGAGGACCATCCAGCTTCCATCTCCCAACACTAAGTTCACTTCATGCCTCTCATGGCAGGGAGGAAACTTAGCATTCCTTGGAGACCTGAAGGGATACAGTGAGCTTAAAAATTTTCAAAAGCTTACCAATCAGTCAGCCCTTATTCTTCCCTGAGCAGATGTGTAGTGATATTATGGTAGGCCTTTACTGGACACTCTGCTGAGTAACGGAAGTAATTGAAGTAGCTATCCCTTTCACCCTGGCATTTCAGAAACCAGAGAAAGGAAAAATAAGACATCGTAAAGCAAAAGAAGCCCTTTATGGGTCTTTCGACTCTCAAGTCTATTTAGACATAATTAGAGTCCCACGGGGTATACCAGATCAATTTAAAGCCTGAAATCAAATAGTTGCAGGATTTGAGTCAATATTTTGATGGGTGACAATTAATAAAATGTAAATTGGATAAACCACATCTACTACAACCAACAGTGATCTATTAACTACACTAGAGATGCTGTTAAAGGAATAGCTGAGCAATTAGGGGCTACTAGCCAGACATCTTGGGAAAAATAGGATAGCCTTGGACCTGATATTAGCAGAAAAAGGAGGAGTGTCCATCAGTGGTAGACTGGATAAAGAGTATGTGGCACATATACACCATGGAATACTATGCAGCCATAAAAAAGAATGAGTTCATGTGCTTTGCAGGGAGATGGATGAAGCTGGAAACCATCATTCTCAGCAAACTATCACAAGAACAGAAAACCAAACACTGCAGGTTCTCACTCATAAGTGGAAGTTGAACAATGGGAACACATGGACACAGGGAGGGGAACATCATACACCAGGGCTTGTCGGCGGGTGGGGGGCTAGGGGAGGGATAACATTAGGAGAAATACCTAATGTAGGTGACAGACTGATGGGTGCAGCAAACCACCAGAGCATGTGTATACCTATGTAACAAAACTGCACCTTCTTTACATGCACCCCAGAGCTTAAAGTATAATAAAAAAAGAAAAAGGAAAAAAAAGAAATACTGAAGTATACATACTCACGTATATAAATTCTATCACGGAGTGGGTATATTTTTAGATTGAATTATTAGAAGTGGGATTGTGAGGTCAATGATTTGGTTCATTTTATATTCTGGTCAATATCAACAAATCATTCTCCATAGATGTAGTGTCTTATTACATCTCTATCGGAATGTTTGTGAACATTTCCTTATAATTTCCTTACAACTTAAAAGTAGAATTTGTAATATTAGAAAGTCTTGGCAAGGAATAGGACTGTATAAAATAGTTATATTAATTAGAACTTATTCAATTGCAAATAACTGAAACAGTTTGAATTCTAATAACGATAGCAAAATAATTAAAAGTAAATAAAATATTTATTCGAAAAATAGGAAGGAGACTTGATAAAAATGGATGTAAAAAACATTAAAGCTTGTTGTGTTTATAGACTAAAATTAGGAAATTATGCAACATGGATCCTCCTTTGCCACTCCTCTCTTTCTCTCTCAGAGTGCCACCTTCATTCCTTCAGACTTCTTTCCTCGATAAAGAGCCTAGCCCTGAGCATCCCTGAAGTCATGTTCTTTTAGTTTCTATCCAGAGGGAAGTTCTTTTTTATCAGAAGCAACAGAAAATTTGCCAGGGTAAGATTCTATTTAGCCTGGTTCATGTCCCTTGCCCCAAACTTAGCAACTGTGAGTAGGGTGCTATTATTGGCTCCGCCTTGATCACCTGTCCACAGATCATCTGGAAAATAAGAACTGCTGCCACTGCAGGGGTGTCATTATTTGCTCATGAGTAGCTTCCATTTGTCTCTCAGATCACACTGTATGGGGGGAACACACTTCTTAACATCTGGCTCTAGAGAGAGCAGAAGACAAAAGTTCTTGTGGCTGTGTGTGAAGAAGAACAGGAAGATGAGAAAAGGACAAGGAGAAGGCGAGGAGAGAGAAAAGACAGTAAAGCAACACTGGTAAATGAAGGAGAGAGATGGTGAAACTAGAGAAAGCAAAACAATGGTGGAGGATGGAGGATGACTGAACAAGGATCCTTATGGTAGTAAAGAAAAAAGCGGGCCAGGTGTGATGGCTCACACCTGTAATCCTAGCACTTTGGGAGGCCGAGGTGGGAGGATCATCTGAGGTCAGGAGTTTGAGACCAGCCTGGCCAACATGGCGAAACCACGTCTCTACTAAAAATACCAAAATTAACTAGTTGTGGTAGCATGTGCCTGTAATCCTAGCTACTCAGGAGGCTGAGACAGGAGAATCGCTTGAACCCGGGAGGCAGAGGTTGCAGTGCGCCGAGAAGATTGCACCATTGCACTCCAGTCTGGATGACAGAGCAACCCCGTTTCAAAAAAAAAAAAAAAGAAAGAAAATGACGGGGAAAGAAAGAACATGAATTATCAAATTATCAACAAATTGAATATACAGTCCTGCTTCAGAGCTCTATGCTTTAAGAAAAACTTACATGTCCATGGAAAATTGCAACTACACTTTGAAAAACATGCCTCTAGATGAAAAAGCACTGCTTATTTGGAAGACTAGGAAGGATATTTTGCTAAAATCTCCTTTGAGTGTTGCTGCCTCACTGGATATAATTGAAAATTGTTATTATCTTATAAGTGTTTTATAATGTGTAGTGAAATGTGCCCTGAACTGAACCCCTTCAGCACACTCCATACATCTCTTAGCCATGAAGAGCAAAGCACCACATCTCTTAGCCATGAAGAGCAAAGCACCAAGTACATTTTACACTCTGTTTTAAAACCGTGCATAAAGAGCGAGAATTGGTCTGCATATCTGAATTCTTTGACTAAGGCCATGGAGAAACATGATAACATCTAAACCAGTTATTCCTCTCAAATCAATGATAAAATAAAATAAGAAAAACACCCAAGTACATCATGTAATTGGTCTCATTTCTGTTTGTGAATAGTTTTCTTAAGAAGCTAGTAGACACATACTTATTTGGTGGTTAATGTGAACTCAGTTTCCATAAATATAAACATGTTGTTTCATAGAAGGGAGGCTGGAAATCTTGGTGGCATTTGGCTTTATTGGTCTAAGGTGACATGAAATATTTATGTACAGATATACTTTAAAACATATTGCAATGAGATTTTTGGCAAGGAATTCTTTTTTGAATATCAAGCTTAATCTTAAAGTTTTCATCACAACACTGCAGCAAAAACATTTGTTTCTCTATGATTAATTAGATGACTCTTAAATCTGACCATCTGTGTCCACTATTGTAGTACTGTTGTCTGATGAGTGTAGTCTTCTTTCTTCCAAAATGATGGTGCATTCATGGAAAGCAGGGAGAAAATGTTATCTTCCATATGCTCTTAAAAATGCCTAGTGCAAAAAAAAAAAATGCCTAGTGCAGATCTAAGCATGTCGTGTATACTTAATCCATCTTCATTGACTTCATGTGGCTTACCTTATCTTAACATGACTGTCTGCAAGATGGTGTGGGTCGGCCTACAAAGTGATTTCTTTCCAGATAATAAGATTCCCTAACCCCTCTGTCCTTGACATTCCTTTCAAGATATCCAATATACTATCCCTGCCCCTAATCTTGGTGAAAGCCAAAGGAGGGTGTGAGGATATATGAGTCATTTTATGTTCTTTCTCTTTATATCTAATTTTTTTTCAGTCTACAGGGCCATATTATGTGACTTATTTTTTACTGCTTGTATTACTGAAACTTCTCATTATATTCTTAGATAGAGTAATAGCTTGCTATTTCCTCACTGTTGTATTTTTATAGCTGAATCAAGCCTCATGGCTCTGCATTGTTTTCTCATATCCAATTTGGTAAAGCAAGTCACATGGCTGGTCCTAAAATCAGAATTGGTCCAGCTAAGGACTAAACTATGCCCGCCCCCTCCATCTTCCCAAACTAAAATTCACATGTAGAAGCCCTAATCACCAGTGTGACTATATTTGGTGGTAGAGCCTTTTAAAAGATAATTTAGGTTAAATAAGGTCATAAGGATGGAGCTCTAATTCAATAGGACTGGTGTCCTCATCAGAAGAAAGAGAGACACCAGGGATGTAAGTGACAGAGAAAAGCCCTGGTGAGAACATAGTAATGAGATAGTCATTTGCAAGCCAATGAGAGAGACCTCAAAAGAAGTTACACTTGGTGACTCCTTGGTCTTGAACTTCCAGCCTCTAGATCTGTGAAAAATTAATTCCTGTTGCTTAAGCCACCCAATATGTAGTATTTCTTATGGTAGCCCCAGCAGACTAATGTAGGTAGGTTGTATAAAATTTCAGAAGTAAAGGAATGGATATATTATAGATAGGACATTAGTGCCATCAATGTATAAAATAAATCTACAAGGGTATTTTTTAGAGTACACTTCTTACTGTATTCTAATGTTTAATACTAAATATTTACTACATAAATACATAGTATTTACTACATAAATATGTAAAATTTTACATATTTACCTAACATAATCTGACATATAATAGACATGAAGAAAAGTGCACGAATAATGACTGTGAAGTATGACTTTTCCCCAAAGTTAACACACCCATGTAATCACCATCAAGATTAAAATATAGAACACTGATTCCTGTGTTTGTGTTTTGAGATAGCAATAAATTCATGTTTAAATAGATAGACAATAAATCATACAAAACTGATTAGAAAGATACCTGTTTTCTACTGCATGCTGCCAACTTTGCCATAAATCAGGTTTGATGTGTGATTCTCACAGCATATTCTGTTCTATTGTGCTATTTATACCAGTACCACATACTCTTAATTGCTGTAGTCCTACAAATTTACTGTTCTTATTTAAGACTGAGGCATATCTGCTTTTATGCCTTTTCATAGACATTTTAGAATCAGCATGTACGTAAAAAGACCTGCTTAGGTTTTGATTGGAATGACATTAAATCTATAAATCAATTAAGAAAAAAATGATATCTTTACAATATTGAGTTTTATGATTCATCAGTGTTTTATGTTTTTATTTATTATATCCTAATTCTACTCAGGGCTTTTAGTGTAGCCATCTTCCAAACAGCGTACATTGTACCCATTAAGTAATTCCTCGTCTCCCACCTACCTACATTTCTGCTTCTTCACTGTCTGTTTCTCCACCATTTGTGTCCATGTGTGCACGTTGTTTAGCTCTCACTTATGAGTGAAAATGTGATATTTTGACGTTCTGAGTCATTTCACTTAAGATAATGGCCTCTAATTCTATCCACGTTGCCGCAAAAGACGTGATTTTATTCTTTTTTTATGGCTGAGTGGTAACCATAGTGTGAATGTATACACACACAGACACACACGAACACACATACTCTCTCTCCACACACACACACACACACACACACACACACTTCTCTACACACACACAAACATACACACACACACACACACACACACCACATTTTCTTTATCCAACCTGGAAAATAATGACCTATGAGCCTGTAAAATCAAAAGCAAGTTAGTTACTTCCTAGATACAATGTGGGTACAGGCATTGGGTAAATACGGCCATTCCAAAGGGGAGAAATTAGCCAAAACAAAGGGGCTACAGCCCCATCCAAGTCTGAAATCCAGTGGGGGAGTCAAATTTTACACCTCCAAAATGAACTACTTTGACTCCAGGTCTCAGATTTATTCCGTATCTTTATTATTATGAATAGGCTGCAAGAAACATGCATGCTGGTAGCTTTTTGGTACAGTAATTTTTTTTTGTGGGGGGTAGAAAACACAGTAGTGGTATTGCTGGATCAAATAAGACTATTATTCAGTATTTATTTTAGGAGAAATATTCCTTCAGTTTCTTTCTATCTGAAGACATATTTATTGTGCATTAAATTCTAACAGACTTTAATGCATTATTTTAATTTTTTTTTATTTTACAATAAATGTAGATTCACATGGCATTGTAAGAAAATATATAAAGGTATTCTGTGATCCTTTGTATCTTTTGTCTGATTTTTCCCAATGCTAACATCTAGTAAAACTATACTATAATATCACAATCAGGATATTAACCTGATACACACTACTGATCTTACTAAGATTTCCCCAATTTTGTTAATTTCCTCATTTGAGTATGTGTTTGTGCAGGTATTTAATTCTATGCAAGTTTATCACATGCACAGATTTAAGTATCCACCATCACCTTTTTTATTAGTCCATTTTCACACTTCTTATAAAGACATACCTGAAACTGGGAACAAAAGGAGGTTTAATTGGACTTACAGTTTCACATGGCTAGGGAGGCCTCAGAATCATGGCGGGAGGCAAAAGGCATTTCTTACATAGTGGCAGCAAAAGAAAATGAGGAGGAAGCGAAAACAAAAACCCATGATAAATCCATCTCATGAGACTTATGCACTATCATGAGGATAGTGCAGGAAAGACTGGCCCCCATGGTTCAATTACCTTCCCCTGGGTCCCTTCCACAACATGTAGGAATTCTGGAAGATACAATTCAAGTTGAGATTTGGGTGGGGGCACAGCAAACCATATCATTCCCCCCAAGCTTCTCCCAAATCTCATGTCCTCACATTTCAAAACCAATCATGCCTCCCAACAGTCCCCCAAAGACTTAACTCATTTCTGCATTAACTCAAAAGTCCACAGTCCAACATCTCATCTGAGACAAGTCCCTTCCACCTATGAGCCTATAAAATCAAAAGCAAGTTTGTTACTTCCTAGATATAATGGGGGTACAGGCATTGGGTAAATATGGCCATTCCAAATGGGAGAAATTAGCCAAAACAAAGGGGCTACACCCCCATCCAAGTCTGAAATCCAGTGGGGGAGTCAAATTTTACACCTCCAAAATGAACTACTTTGACTCCAGGTCTCAGATTCAGGTCATGCCGATGCAAGAGGTGGATTCCCATGCTATTGGGCAGCTCCACCCCTGTGGCTTTGCGGGGTACAACCTCCCCCCCAGCTGCTTTCATGGTCTGGCATTGAGTGTCGTGGCTTTTCCAGGTGAACAAGGCAAGCTGTTGGTAGATCTACCATTCTAGGGTAGGAGGATTGTGGCCCCCTAATCACAGCTCCACTAGGTGGTTCCCCAGTAGGGACTCTGTATGGGGGCTCCAACTCTACGTTTCCCTTCTGCACTGCCCTAGCAGAGGTTCTCTATGAGTGCCCCCTCCCTGAAGCAAACTTCTGCCTGGACACCCAGGCATTTCCATACCTATTTTGATATCTAGGTGGAGGTTCCTAAACCTCAGTTCTTGACTTCTGTGCATCTATAGGCTCAACACCATGGGGAAGCTGCCAAGGCTTGGGGCTTCTACTCTCTAGAGCCACAGTCTGAGCTGTATGTTGGCCTCTTTCAGCCATGGCTGGAGTGGCTAGGACACTGAGCACCAAGTCCCTAGGCTGCACGCAGCACAGGACACTGGGTCTGGCCCATGAAACCACTTTTTCCTCTGGGCCTGTGATGGGAGTGGCTGCCATGAAGGTCTCTGACATGGTCTGTAGACATTTTCCCCATGGTCTTGGTGATAAACTTTGGGCTTCTTGCTACTTATGCAAATTTCTTCAGCCAGCTTGAGTTTTTCCTTAATGGGTTTTTCTTCTCTCCACCATCATCAGGCTGTAAATTTTCCAAAGTTTTATGTTCTGTTTCCCTTTTAAAATGGAATTCTTTTAACAGTACTCAAGTCACCTCTTGAATGCTTTGCTGCTTAGAAATTTCTTCCACCAGATAACTCGACATCATCTCTCTCAAGTTCAAAGTTCCACAAATCTCTAGGGCAGGGGCAAAATCCTGCCAGTCTCTTTGCTAAAACCGAACAAGAGTCACCCTTGACCCAGTTCCCAGCAAGTTTCTCATCTCCATCTGAGACTATGTCAGCCTGGACCTTATTGTTCATATCACTAGTAGCATTTTTGTCAAAGCCATTCAACAAATCTCTAGGAGGTTCCAAACTTTTCCACATTTTCCTGTCTTCTTCTGAGTTTTCCAAACTGTTCCAACCTCTGCCTGTTACCCGGTTCCAAAGTCACTTCCACATTTTTGGATATCTTTTCAGCAACACCCTACTCTACTGGTATCAATTTATTGTATTAGTCTGTGTTCACACTGCTGATAAAGACACACCCAAGACTGGGAAATTTACAAAAGAAGAGGTTTAACTAGACTTATAGTTCCACATGTTTGGGGAAGATCTCACAATCATGGCAGAGGGAGAAAGGCCCTTCTTACATGATGGCAGCAAGAGAGAATAAGGAGGAAGCAAAAGCAGAAAGCCTTGATAAACCCATCAGATCACATAAGACTTATTCACTATCATGAGAGTATCATGGGAAAGACCAGCCTCCCATGATTCAATTACCTCCCACTGGGTATTACACGTAGGATTCTGGGATATACAATTCAAGTTGAAATTTGGGTGGAGGCACACCCAAACCATATCACATCTGATACCGAACAGTTACATCACCACACAAAGATTTTTCACATTGACCTTCTAAAACCACACCCCCCTCCCTCTGACAGCCTGATCCTCACCCCAGTCAATAGCAGTTGCAATCACTAATCTTTTCTTCATCTCTTTGTTTTCTGTCATTTCAAGAATCTTATATAAATGGACTCATACAGTACGTAACCTTTTGGGATTGGCTTTTCTCAGTATAATTGCCTTGACATTTATCCAAGTTGTTGTGTATATCAGGAATTACTCAGTTTTATCGCTAAATAGCATTTCATGGTATAAATGTACAACACTTCATTTAATATCCCCTCATTATAGAACATCTAAGTTGTTTTTAGTTTTGGCTCTAATAAAGCTGCTATGAACATTCATGTATACATTTTTCTGATGTTTTCATTCTCTGGGAAAAACAGCATATAGTTAGAAATGTTATTTTAAATTTAATATTTTTATTATTAAGGAATAGCATGTATACTAGGAAGAAAGTATACAAAATAAATATACTCATGTAATCACCATCCATGTTAAGTTACTGCAAAGATAACACCTATCTCATGTTTGAACACTCTGAGTTAGTTCTGCAAGGTTTTGAATATTCAGGAATTAAAACATGACATTCTTTTGTGTCTTATTTCTTCACAATATAGTTGTCATATTTATCCAGTGATTTCATATAGTTGCAGTTCATACAATATTCTATCATATAAATATCACACAGTTTTTAAATTGACATTGTACTTGTTAAGTTGGGGAAATTACAGAAAATGCTGCTATAATTATTCTTACACACTTTTTAGGCATATTGTTACCCATTTCTGTTCAGCACACACTTTGGGTAATGATTTGTTAGAATGTAATATGAGTACATTCATAAATATGAGAAATTGGCAGTTTTCTAAAATAATTTTATCTATTTACTCTCCTTCAGTGGTAGATGAGAGTGCAAATTTGGTTGCATTTCATTTGAAAATGTCTTACAAATTTTAGCAAAACTTATGGGGGTATAATGGTATCTTTTGTTTTAATTTGCATTGTTCTGATAAATAATGAACTTGAGCACCTGTTCAAATGCTTACTGATCATTGGCATATCTTTTAGAATATACCAATGCATATGCTATATTGTAGAATACCTTTTTAAGTCTGGTTTTTATTTTTTTGTTAGATTGACATTTTGCTGAATAGTAGAGATTGTTTTTGTATTTACATTTTAAGCAATTGTATTACAAATATCTAAATATGTAGATTGCTTATTCATTATTTCAATAAGTTTTTAATATACAACAGAAATTCATTTTCAATACAATCTCAATTTATAATTTTTCTTTTTATGCTTTTTATGCTCCACTTGAGAAATATTTTTCTACATCAAACTATGACAATATTGCCCTATTATATTTCAGAAACTTTATTCCTTTTATTTTTTGCATATAAGTCGACAATCCTCTTGGCATTAAATTTTGTGTATGATGTGAGGTATGAGAAGATTCATTTTTCCTCTCTTTGGGTAAATGATTAACTCAATAACATTTATTTTGAAAAACATTTAATGTTCTACATTATGGTCTTTGTAATTAAATAATAAATCAACCTGTCAATTCTGTTCATTCATCTATTTGTTCATTCTTGCACCAATATCACATGCTTTTAATTATTAATCTTAAAACTAAATTTCTGTGTCTGAGAAATTAATTCCTTCACTTATTTCCTCCTTCAATAATATTTTCTGTATCTTTATAAGTGTTGAAGTCAATTTGTCAAATTTTATAAAAGTCCTATTGGGTTTTGATTGGGTTTGCAGAATTAAGAGGATACTTTTGTAATATTGAGTCTTCTAATCCATGAACATGGTATATACTTCCACTTATTCTTACCTAGACCTTCCTTCATTTCTTTCAGAAATATCATATACTCTTATTATTAGCAATATACACTACATAATAGTGTATACCAATTAATATACAACGATATATTCTATTATGTATATAATATATAGTATATTGACATACATATTACTATATTCATGTTTTGCTTAATGATGGGGATACATTCTGAGAAATCAATCAGACAAGATCAGATCAATCAGGTGATCTCCTGATTGTCTGAACACCACAGAGTATACCTACACAAAGCACATATATTATATAGTTTAGGATATATCATATAGCATAGGTGTGTAGTGGGCAATACCATTTGTGGTATTGCTCCTAGGCTGCAATCTTGTACAGCATGTTACTATGCTGAATGCTGGAGGCAATTTTAACACACTGATAAGTATTTGTGTATCTAAACATATATAAACATAGAAAAGATACAGTTAACATATGACATAACAGATAAAAATTGGTATGCCTATATTGGACACTTACCATGAATGAAGCTTGCAAGACTGGAAGTTGCTCTGGGTGAGCCAGGAAGTGAGCGGTGAGTGACTGTGAAGCCCCAGGATGCTACTATAGAATTCAGAAATGCTGTACATTTAGTCTACAGTACATTTATAAAATAATTTTTCTTTCTTCAATAATAAATTAACCTAGCTTACTGTAACATTTTTACTTTACAAACTTTTTTATTTTTTCAACTTATTTATTTATTTCTTTATTTATTTATTTATTTTGAGACAGCATCTGGCTCTGTTGCCCAAGCTGGAGTGCAGTAGTGTAATCACAGCTCGCTGCAAACCTCTACCTCCTGGGCTCAAGGGATCATCCTATCTCAGTGTCCTAAGTAGCTTGGACTATAGGTGTGTGCCACCACACCCAGCTAATTTTTTGTAGAGATGGGAATCTCACTTTTTTGCCCAGGCTGCTCTTGAACTCCTGAGCTCAAGTGATTTTTTTAATTTTTTCACTCTTTTGTAATAAGACTTTGCTTCAAACACAAACACATTATACAACTGTACAAAAATACTTTATTTAATCTTTATTATGTAAGTTTATGTCTATTTAAAAGAGTTTTTTATTTTTACTCTTTAAACATTTTTGTTAAAACTAAGACACAAAGTCACGTATTAGCCTAGGCCTACACAGGATCAGGATTATCAAGATGTCTGTAGGCACTAGGAATTTTTCAGATCCATTATAATTTTATGGAATCACCTTTGTATATGCAGTCCATTTTGGATTAAAATGTATGCTTTGCACAACTCTATTATGCATAATATTGTGTTCCTCTTCTTTCAATAGATTTATTTCTGTTTTTGATGTGGAGTCTTGCTCTGTTACCTAGGCTAGAGTGCAGTGTGACAATCTTGGCTCACTGCAGCCTTTCACCTCCCAGGTTCAAGAGATTCTCCTGCCTCAGCCTCTCAAGTAGCTGGGATTACAGGTACGCACCACCATGCCCAGCTAATTTTTATATTTTTAGTAGAGACAGGGTTTCACCATGTTGGCCAGGCTGGTCTTGAACTCCTGACTTCAAGTGATCCAACCACCTTGGCCTCCCAAAGTGCTGAGATTATAGGCATGAGCCACTGAGCCCCGCTTGTTTTTGATAATTTTGATATATTAAGTAGTACCTCTTTTTTTTTTTTTTTTTCCAAATGCACAAATTTGATTGTTTTATTGTCACTCCTTGGTTTAGGGCTGATGTAAAATAATCAGATTCAGGATTTTTTTTTTTTTTGAGACCAGATTCAGGATTTTAAGAAGGAAGGGTATAAGACATCTGTTTCAACTAGATTAGGATAATAATTTTATTATTTAATCTTTAAAAAACAATTTTTGAATTAGAGCAGTTTTTGATTTACAGAATTTTTGCATGCAAATTTTTTCAAGAAAAGTTTTCTTAGATACCCTGAACCCAGTTTTCCTTATTAGCATTTATGTTACTATATTATTGTATGTTTGTCAAAACTGATACACTATTATTCACTTAAATCCACTTTTTATTCAAACTTCCTTAGTTTTTCTATAATGTCCTTTTTCTGTTCCTATCAAGTAGCTATGTTTCTGCAGGCTCCTTTGGATTTTGGCAGTGTCTCAGAATTTCATTTTTGATCGCCTTGACAGTTTGGAGGATTATTGGTCAAAAGTTTTGAAGAATGTCTCTCAACTGACTTTTGTCTTTGTTTTTCTCATGATAAGACTATAGTCGTGGATTTTGGGGATGAATACGACAGAGGTGGTGTCATTTTTAATCACATTATATCAAAGGTATATAACAAAGATATTTTATTACTGTGATGTTCCCTTAATGTTATTTGTCAGTGTTCTTTTTATTTTTAAATTCGGTCTGCCAATCTCTGTCTTTTAATTAGTATATTTAAATTAGTTAAGGTAATTATTGATATCTTAGGGTTTGTCATTTTATTATATATCTTTTCGTTCCCTCTGTTTCTCACTCTTTGTTACTCTTTTTATAACTTCCTGTTGGTTAACTGAACATTTTTAAGGATTTGATCTTAATTTATTTAATAATTTCTTGAGTGTATAGTTTGTATGGTTTATTTTTTAATTTTTGGGGGGATGGAGTCTCACTTTGTCACCCAGGCTGCCAGGATGGAGTGCAATGGTGTGATCTTGGCTCACTGCAACCTCCGCCTCCCAGGTTCAAGAGATTCTCCTGTCTCAGCCTCCCAAGTAGCTGGGATTACAGGCATCCACCACCACGCCTGGCTAGTTTTTGTATTTTTAATAGAGAGTGGTTTCACCCTGTTGGCCAGGCTGGTCTCAGACTCCTGACCTCTGGTGATCTGCCCACCTCAGCTTCCCAAAGTGCTGGGATTATGGGCATGAGCCACCATGCCTGGCCTGTTTGAATAGTTTTTATAGTGATTTCTCTAAGTATTATAATATACATATGCGACTCATCAGTCCTCTGACATCAATGTTTTAACATTTCAAGTGAAGTATGGAAAACTTACTTTGATTTAGGAACTTTACTCTCCATACTATTGTCCTGAATATCAGTTAGTGTTAAACATTTTTGTTTCAGTTATTGCATATAGTTTGGAAAACTGGTGGGGAAAAGAATAGCCTATTGTATGTACCTATATTTCTGCTTTTTCTATTGCTATTTATTTCTTTGTGTTCTAAGATTCTTTTATCATTTACTTTCTGTTTGTAAAACTTCTTCTAGCCATTCTTTAATGATAGGTCTTCTAGTGACAGATCCTTTTAATTTTTCTTTGTCTGGGAATGTCTTTATTTCCTCTATTCTTGAAGGATAGTTTCACTAGAACTCATTTTTATACTTTTCTGTCTTCCAGGATTATACCAGTGAGCAAATGCTATGTAACAAACCACTCCACGCATTAGCAACTTACAATAACAAACATTTATTTAACTATGATTGTGTAGTTTTGCAATTTAGGCAGGCTCTGCTGAGAACTTTTGTTACAACTAGGTTTTCTCAATTGTCTTAAATCAGTTACCGATCAACGAGAAAGTTCCACTTCTGAAGGTTGGTTGGCTGTGAGCCTGAGCACTTTAGCTATTAGTATGTCACCTTACATGTATGTCTCATTTACAGAACATGTACACATGGCAGTAGCAGGAACCAAGAGAGAAAGCAGAAAACTTAAAAACTTTCGAAGTCACAAATACAGCCTGTATACAAGAGATATGGGAAGAGAGTCTATCTTTTGATCATAGGATCTACAAAGTCACACTGCAAAGGCAGTGGGCTGAAAAAGAGAAGTGTGGGGACCTGAGGCCATTTTTGAAATTGGTCTGCTACAAAGATCTGGAAACTTTAACCTGTCTTTGTCAGCCCTTAATGGTGCCAAAGAGATTTAGAAAATATTTTATCAACATTTTCTGTTTTTTTCTCATTGGGAAGGTATGTCTGACACAATTTAATTCTCCATAGCTGAAGGGGAAGTCCTACAATGATTTTTTTATAACAATAATTCTGGGGGAGATGAAGATTAGTTGTACTTCTGGAAAAGATAGGCATCTAAACCATAAGACTAAAAATGGTATAAACAGCTTAAAATAGAGTTCAAAGCACTTGATTTCCTTCATGTATGATGAATATGAGAATTAAGATAATTTAGCAACAGCTGTCCAATCAAGATAGAAATAGAACAGTAAAAGGAACATGGCAATCATTGTTGTGAAAGAGAAATAGAATATAAATGGAGAATCAACATGAAGCAGATCCGTGTTTAATATTATGACAAAATAAATGAACTTATGTGTCAAGAACTATGGTAAACCCAAGAAAAGAGGCAAGATGGAGTTCTTTACAATAATAATACTCATGCTTTATTTTTATTTCAATGGAATTATTTTCTAAGGATAAAGACCAATAATAAGACAAATCACACAGTCTCAAATTCAGTTACTTGAATTCAACATAGAATTATTAAGATGTCTCCCTGTTGTGATATGTGACAATGAAGTTTAATTTTTCATAGTAACCTTCAATAAAAGCAAATTAAAAGTCATTTTTTTCTGAATCCGAAAAATGGTATTTGTTAATTATTTGCTTTAAAATAGAATTCTAGGATATTTATTAAGGCTATTTAAAAAATTATGTTCTAAAATAGTTAATAGTAAAAATATCCAGGATGTTTGTTTTTAAAATAATGATAAAAACAAACATAAACATGTTGTAGTGTATACATTGAGGACAAATGTTTTTAAAAGTGTCAAAGGAAAATGGAAGTAGAAAAATTGGAAAACTGAGATCAAATAATATAATTATTATAGCAATGAGAGTATGTAGTCTAAATTTTTTAAATTAATTGTAAAGAATCTCAGATTTTTATTTTTACTTATTTTTTAACTTTTAAGTTCAGGGGCACATGTGCAGGTTTATTATATAGGTAAATTTGTGACTTGGGGATTTGTTGTATAGATTATTTCATCACCCAGGTATGAAGGCTAATACTCTTTAGTTATTTTTCCTGATCCTCTTACTCCTTCCACCCTCCACCTTCCAAAGGCCATAGTGTGTGTTGTTCCCCTCTGTGTGTCCATGGGTTCTCGTCATTTAGCTCCCACTTATTAGTGACAACATGTGCTATTTGGTTTTCTGTTCCTGTGTTAGTTGCTAAGGATAATGACCTCCAGTTCCATCCATGTTTCTGCAAAGGACATGATCTCATTCTTTTTTATGGCTGCATAGTATTTCATGGTGTATATGTACCACACTTTTTAAATCCAGTCTATCATTGATGGACATTTAGGTTGATTCCATGCCTTTGCTGTTGTTAATAGTGCTGCAATGGACATATGCATACTGCGTCTTTATAATAGAATGATGCACATTCCTTTGGGTATACACTCAGTAATGGGATTGCTGGGTTGAATGGTATTTCCGTCTTTGGGTCTTTGAGGAATTGCCACACTGTCTTCCACAATGATGGAACTAATTTACACTCCCACCAACAGTGTATAAGCATTCATTTTTTTCCACAATCTTGCCAGCATCTGTTATTTTTTGACTTTTTAAAAATCTCATTCTGACTGGTGTGAGATGGTATCTCATTGTGGTTTTGATCTGCATTTCTCTAATCATCAGTGATGCTGAGTATTTTTTCATATAATTGTTGGTCACAGTTATTCTTTTTTTGGGAAGTATCTGTTCATGTTATTTGCCCACTTTTTAATGGAGTTGTGTGTGTGTGTGTGTTTGTAAATGTGTTTAGTCCCTTATAGATGCTGGATATTAGACCTTTGTCAGATGTGTAGTTTGTGAAAATTTTTTTCTATTCTGCATGTTGTCTATTTACTGATAGCTTCTTTTGCAGTGCAGAAGCTCTTTAGTTTAATTAGATCCCATTTGTCAATTTTTGCTTTTGTTGCAATTGCTTTTGGCGTCTTTGTCATGGAACTCTTTGCCCACGCCTGTGTCCTGATGGTATTACCTAGGTTTTATTCCAGGGTTTTCATAGTTTTGGGTTTTGCATTTAAGTCTTTAATCCATCTTGAGTTAATTTTTGTATATGGTGCAAAGAAGGGGTACAGTTTTACTCTTCTGCAAATGGCTAGTTATCCCAGTATCATTTATTGAACAGAGAATCCTTTCCCCATTGCTTGTTTTGGTCAGGTTTGTTGAAGATGAGATAGTTGTAGGTGTGTGGCCTTATTTCAGTGTTCTTTATTATGTTCTATTGGTCTATGTGTCTGTTTTTGTACTAATACCATGTTGTTTTGGTTACTGTAGCTCTGTAGTATAGTTTGAAGTTGGGTAGTGTGATGTCTCCAGTTTTGTTCTTTTTGCTTAGGATTGCCTTGGCTATTTGAGGTCTTTTTTGGTTCCATATGAATTTTCAAATAGTTTTGTCTAGTATTGTGAAGAATGTTAGTGGTAGTTTAATAGGAACAGCATCAAATCTATAAATTGCTTTGGGCAGTATGGCCATTTTAATGATATCAATTCTTCCTATCCGTGAGCATGAAAGGTTTTTCCATTTGTTTGTGTCATCTGATTGCTTGCAGTGTTCTGTAGTTCTCCCTGTAGAGATCTTTCACCTCCCTAGTTAGCTGTATTCCTAGGTATTTTATTCTTTTTGTGGCAATTGTGAACAGGAGTACGTTCCTGATTTGGCTCTCACCTTGACTGTTGTTGGTATATAGGAATGATATTGATTTTTGCACATTGATTTTGTATCCTGAAGAGTCTTAGATTTGGTAGTTAAATAACAATACAGTTCAACAACGTGCCATTTTCAAGCTTATGGATTGAAGAGTGTTGGTAAAAAGATAGCCAGCAACAAAGCCTTAAATGGAGTGAGAACACCAGCAGCCTCCAGCTCAGTGTTGTCAGGGCAACTGTAGATATATACGCTTCTTTTTTCTAAGGTTTACTCAATTTAGTGTCCATATCTTTTCTATTTTGGCAGTTAAAAATGAAAAGACTATGTGATTATAATAAAACTAACTGAAGAAAACCCATGAGAGTATCTGAAAAATATTATTCAAGTGTTCTATATTCATTAACCAATTATAATTTCTATATCAATTGCACCGTCAGACTAAATGCATAATTTTTCAGAGCCTGTGCTGTGAGCTCAACTGATTATCACAAAATTAAGCTGCATGCTTTCAAATTAATACACATTACCAGTGCTAAAAATCCTGAAGCATGAATGAAGTTTGCAATCATACTGATACAGAAGGAGGATTAGAACACAAAGGGCTGGTTTTGCTCTGCAGTACTGACTTTTGGTAAAGGCTTCAGGTGAGTAACCTGCAGTCACACTGCTGCACTCGTTTTTGAGGTATTGGGAGGGGAGAGTTTATGGTTTTGTAAAATGGTAAAATACCAGGCCAGGAAAATGACCTTATTAGACTTGAGCTTGGCTAAAGGCTGATGCTGTATGTTAGAAGGCTTGCTCTTTATTATGCTGCTCACTGCCAATTCACAAGCTGATAAAGAGAGGGCAGAAGATGTAAAATGTTTATCTCTCTTCAGTTACCTTGTGGACATCTGCCATATTCTTTCTCTGCGTCTCTGACCCTCTCTGCAGCTGTTGGCTATAAAAGCTTTGGGTATGTGTCTGTCAGTACAGCTAATGCCCACCGTGACAATGCCAGAGTCAGTGTCAGAACCCAGATTCTGACACTTGAAAAACTGAGATTCAGAGTGGTGAGTGCTACAGTCCAATGCCGAGTATTTAGTAGAACTGGAGAGAATGTTGATTTTCTGCAAAGACTAGCACCAAGGCTCATATGCCATAAATTATATTTGCCCTCAGCCGCATTCACCACTTGGCTCAGATTCCAGTCTGGAATAGGCTAAGACTTTGTGTATCTACTTCTCATAAAGATCAGCTCAGGCTACAAAACTATCTGCTTGTTCGTTTTCTTCTGCAGATGTCAGACATGCCTGGTCAACTTTGATTCTCAGCAAACACCACAAGGTGGGCTCAAGATGGGGCGTCTGACACACACTAGTAGAAATATTCAGAAATCTTAATTTAACTCAAGATTTTGTAAATTTAGTAATGTAAATATTCCAAGACCCAGTGGTTTCACTCTCCAGAGCTTGTTTCTTTGACATACTACTGCACCCAAATAAAGATGTCAATTAAGACTGAAGTGTTTCAACTTTCCAAAATGTTGAAAGTTTATTTTTAATTTTCTTAAGCCAGAAATTCCTATAATAATCTTTAGCTTTATAAGAATTTCCTAAAACTAATGTTCTTTAGAGGACTGATATTTGAGATGAGTGGAATCTCTATTTCTATTAAAATGATTTCATCATTTCCTACTTCAAGAGCAGGTCAATTTTGTAATTTCATTTCTAAATGCTTCTAGTGATCTGTTGACCACTGGCAAGCAGTTACCATAGTGATCAAACTGTAGGTAGATATTTAGGGTGGAGTGACAGCTCTAACTTCTAACTTCTTCTTTTTTTTTGAGTTGGAGTCTCACTCTGTCGTCCAGGCTGGAGTGCAGTGGTGCAATCTTCTCAGCTCACTGCAACTTTTGCCTCCAGGGTTCAAGTGACTCTCCTGCCTCAGTCTCCTGAGTAGCTGGGATTACAGGCATCTGCCACCATGCCCAGCTAATTTTTGTATTTTTAGTAGATATGGGGTTTCACCATGTGGGCCAGGCTGGTCTCGAACTCGTGACTTCAAGTTATCTGCCTGCCTGGACCTCCCAAAATGCTGGGATTACAGGTGTGAGCCACTGTATCTGGCCAAGATCGAACTTCTAAAGTGAGCATTCACAAATATAAGCACAGTGAGGTTCCACAAAGGATGGTTTTGATACATACCTCTTAAGAGTAGACAATAAATACAAGGAGTAGAAATAATTTAATGAGTTGGAGATACATATGTCTGTTATTTACAAAAAATTACAAATCCAGAGTCAATGGGAGACCAAGACAGACAACATAACATTTTTAAGATTAAAAGAAATATGGGGATTCAAGGTAAATGGAAAATGGCACTTTAAACCTAATAAACCATTTAACTTGTTTCTCACTGTTTGATGATATTGTGTCCGGAATTGGTAGGTTCTTGGTCTCACTGACTTCAAGAATGAAGCCGTGGACCCTTGTGGTGAGTGTTACAGTTCTTAAAGGCGGCGTGTCCGGAGTTTGTTCCTTCTGATGTTTGGATGTGTTCGGAGTTTCTTCCTTCTGGTGGGTTTGGTCTCGCTGGCTCAGGAGTGAAGCTGCAGACCTTCGCGGTGAGTGTTACAGCTCATAAAGGCAGTGTGGACCCAAAGAGTGAGGAACAGCAAGATTCATTGCAAAGAGCCAAAGAACAAAGCTTCCACAGTGTGGAAGGCGATGCCAGTGGGTTGCCACTGCTGGCTCAGGCAGCCTGCTTTTATTCTCTTATCTGGCCCCACCCACATCCTGCTGATTGGTCCATTTTACAGAGAGCCGATTGGTCTGTTTTACAGAGAGCTGATTGGTCTGTTTTGACAGGGTGCTGATTGGTGCATTTACAATCCCTGAGCTAGACACAAAAGTTCTCCATGTCCCCACTAGATTAGCTAGATACAGAGTGTCCATTGGTGCATTTACAAACTCTGAGCTAGACACAGAGTACTGATTGGTGCATTTACAAACCTTGAGCTAGATACAGAGTGCCGATTGGTGCATTCACAATCACTTAGCTAAAGATTCTCCAAGTCCCCACCAGATTAGCTAGACACAGAGCGCTGATTGGTGCATTTACAAACCTCGAGCTAGACAGAGTGCCCATTGGTGCATTCACAATCCCTTAGCTAGACATAAAGATTCTCAAAATCCTCACCGGATTAGCTAGATACAGAGTGCCGATTGGTGCATCCACAAACCCTGAGGTAGACACAGGGTGCTGATTGGTGTGTTTACAAACCTTGAGCTTGATATAGAGTGCTGATTGGTGTATTCACAATCCCTTAGCTAGACATACAGATTCTCCAAGTCCCCACTAGACTCAGGAGCCCAGCTGGCCTCACCCAGTGGATCTCCCACCAGGGCCTCAGGTGGAGCTGCCCGCCAGGCCTGTGCCGTGCGCTGGCACTCCTCAGCTCTTGGGCGGTCGATGAGACCATGCGCTGTGGGGGGCGGTGCTTCTCAGAGAGGCTCAGGCTGCACAGGAGCCCACAGACGGGCAGCCGGGAGACTCAGGCATGGCAGTCTGCAGGTCCCAGCCCTGCCCAGTGCAGAGGCAGCTAAGGCCCGGCGAGAAATCGAGCACAGCGCCGGTGGGCCGGCACTGCTGGGGGACCCGGCGCACCCTCCGCAGCTGCTGGCCTGGGTGCTAAGCCCCTCACTGCCCGGGGTCCGCAGGGCCCGGCGGCCCTCCGAGTGCGGGGCACGCCAAGCCCACGCCCACCCGGAACTCTAGCTGGCTCGCAAGCGCCCTCGCAGCCCCGGTTCCCGCCTGTGCCTTTCCCTCCACACTTCCTCACAAGCCGAGGGGGCCGGCTCCGGCCTCAGCCAGCCCAGAGAAGGCTCCCACAGGGGCAGCTGTGGGCTGAAGGGCTCCTCAAGCGCGGCCAGAATGGGCGCCGAGGCCGAGGAGGCACCGAGAGCCAGCAAAGGCTGTGAGGGCTGCCAGCAGGCTGTCACCTCTCAATGGCTGGGGTAAGTTGAAGAGTGGCAATAATTATTTTTTACTTTGAGGTTATTACTCAGTAAAAATCTTCCATGATGAATAGGGTTTTGGAAATAAATATAAGGCGTGTATAGTGGTTAAGCCGTGTTTTTGGAGAGTTCACTTCCAGAGATGCTCTACCAAATAAGCTGGAGGTCTTTGGGCCTTTTCATCCTGTGGTTGCTCATTCTCTTCACAGTGGCAGCTTCTTGGGAACTGCCACTTGCTTTCTATCACTTGCACTCTTTCCTTAGAGTGCATAGGGAGACAGTTATGGGTCTTAGATTGCAAAGTAGTCTCAAACTGAGACACTAAGATGCAATGTTCCAGATTTTGTAATTTTTCTTTAAATGCCCTGGGCTGCCTTTTTTCCCCCCTTTCCTCCTTCCAGGCTTCCTGAGTAACTACCTAACCCCTGCTCCACCTCTCCAGTCAACTTAGCAGGAGCTTCTTCCTTTGTCACCCAGCTGTATCATCTACTTTTTGAAAATTGTCCTGCCCTGGAATATTATTGAAAAACAACCCACTTCTACTTTTCAAAATTCATACTTTTCTTATTAGATCTCAATATGCAAGTTTACAAATTTTGATGAATTAATGATTCCACAGGCAAATGTAATTAGATGTTTATATGTAGCCATACCAGAACATGCCGTTTATGTTTCAGGTGAAGATTTTTTGAAAATAATAACTCAAAGTAAAATAGGGTTGGGAATTCAAGGCAACAGAGTGAGCATGGGAATTATTTTTGTCTTGAGGCAGGTCTTAGTGGAGCTCTCAGAATCAGCCAAGCAGGAGGAATTTGCACTAGAGGGACCTCTGCTTTAAACTGGACCTGTAACTGCCTGAATCAGGTGTCTGGAAATCTGTTATGCCATTGGAAGCATTCATTCTGTAAATGTCAGAGTTAAAGAAAATAGTAGAGGCCGCTGAACAAATTTTGACCTCATAGGTCCATCTCTGGAGTACAGTGTAATGCTTTGTATCAAGACCTTTTCAGATTTCAACTTAATTTTCACTTATTTTATACTTATTAGATACTTTTTCCTGCACAGCAGTCACACTCCCTGTATAATACGTAAGTTCTTCAATCCTGTATCAGGTCCCTGTGAGAGTAACAGCATTTTTATCCTCACAGAACTCAGGCAGTTGCGATAGCAAGGCCTCAGGGCCCCTCAGTAATGATCAGTTTCCTGTTTTACCCATTGCATCCACAAGATGGCAATGTGACAATTTAAATACAATCTAGAATTCTGTTTCATGTAGTTGGGAGGCTTTTAAAGACGGTGGAATCCACTTAAAGCAAATAGTTTACCTGAACTGGGAATGATATTCCACAATGTATTAATGTTTGTATGTAGTTCAGGAGATGAGTGACCTCTATAGTCAGAGTGATTCAGGCTGGGACAAAATATGATTCTACAGCCACACCTCTTGCCTTCTTGGTTTCTCCTCCAAAGTGCTCCTGTATAATGCTTGATGCAAAAGTACATGGATTCTGCTTTTACATAGTAATGAGAAGGTTTCAGATGACATTGACTGGCATTAAAGGACAATGGCAGTCACGGTGGTCTTATTTTTCTTCCTGGGAGATGCAGTCAGACTGAGTAAATTCCCAGCAAGGAGTTAGCTTTTGTAGGGCAATAAATCTTATCCCTTTACAGCTAAGTCATTTAACAACTCCTCCAAAGTTCATTGTTTTTCTCAGTGAGTGAATGTATGACGAGCTTCACTTTATGAAAAATGTATCATTTAGGTACTTGAATCTGTGCTGTAGAATACAGAAGGGTTCATTATAGAGAAATGTTTAACTTATCTGAGGACCACACAGTGTGAAATATGCATGTATATGTTTACTTTTTAGTAAATTTAGGGTATATTTCCTTTCTTATAACCTAGAATTTCAAAAAAATATGAAAACTAACTGCTTAATAGAAAGTTTGTGAAGATAAAGACAATAATTCACGTAAAACAGTGTAGTCCTTGGCACATAGACATCAAACATCAAATGTTAATTATTATAATATTATTTCTGTTGTTATGTTTGTAGTTGATGTAACATTTATGCTTTTCCATGGGAAACAATTTGACTCCGTCACAAAGTCACAGATAAAATTTCTTACCCAATTATCTGCTTTTGAAATGTAAAGACAGTAATATGGATAGTGAATTCATGTTGATTAAAATGGTAAGGTATATATCTTATACAAATAATCTTGCTTAATTTTCACAATACTATGAGATGTGTAAATATATATACGCATAAGCTATATACCTATTTATACTGCAATATCAATAATAGGTACATTATATCTCTATGTGAAAACAATAAGAATTTTTATTTCCTTTGTTTAATTTCTATCTCTTTATTGATCTATTTGATGGGACATTGTCATCATACATTTCTTTACTTATTTAAGCTTGGTTTTCTATTTTTATGAACATATTTACAATGGCTGCTTTGAAATCTTTGTTAAATATGACATCTAGGTCAGTTCATGGGCAGTTTCTCTTGCCTGTTGTCTTTCCTGTGAGTGGGTTACACCTTCCTGTTTCTTTGCATATCTCATAATTTTTTGTTGAAACTGGGTGTTTCAAGGGCAATCTATGTAGCAACAATGAATACTGATCCACCCATCTTCAGGTTTTTGTTGTTGTTGTTATTGTTTGTTTGTTTATTTGTTTAATGATTTAAATGAAAGTCTAAGTGAAGAATATTCCCCCCTAGTCTACAGTCTCTGTTGTAATAACACTCAGAGGGCAGCAATGGGCATGTGCAGTCACCCTGCCTGGGATGATGGCAGTTTTAGCAAGATTCTTTTGGACCCTGTCTTTCCCCTAGCTCTCTCTAAATAATGGTATCTGCCTTGGTTGGTATCATATCCTGCTATTGGCTTCCGGTAATTGACAGTTCACTACTGTTTGTTTTTGACAATGCCTTGGACACGAATTGCTCCATGATCATTTGGTTTCCTTTATATGGTTGGTTTTTGAGGACTGATATGAGTTTTTGAGGTGTGTTATGAACCCAGGAGATCTCTTCTTAGGTGTCTCTTTACCTGATTCTCTCTAATAAATGTGCATCCTATAGCTCAGCCTGTTCTCTTAGAGCTACCAGCCTCCTCTTAATTGCTTTCTACCCAAATCTTCATTGTTTTGAAAGCACCCTTATGTGTAAGCTTTATCATGCTCTGTTTCAAATAAAGTTAGTTCCTTTAGGGAGAGCCTTGCACTGCCTCCACACTTTAGCAAAATCTCTGAGCCACTTCTCCAGGGTTGGGGACAGAAGTGACAGCCCTGTTTTATGAGCCTAGTACTGGGCAGGGATGGTAGCCTCTAGTTTTTTTGCTTTTCTTCCCATATAGAACCTCCACTCTAGAGTGAGCTAGTGTAAAAGCATTTGGGGCCCCAGCACTTTTATCTTGCTGTTATGAATTGAATATTTTTTGCCCACCCTGCCTATTTATGTGTTGCAGTTTTAACCCCCAACATGATGGTATTGATTATATGAGAAGGTGGAGCCTTTGAGAAGTGATTAGGTCATGAGGGTAGAGCCTTCATGAATGGAATTAGTGCCGTAAACCCAGAAAATCTGAGACAGGTCTCAGTTAATTTAGAAAGTTTATTTTGCCAAGGTTGAGGATGCGCGTCTGTGACACAGCCTTAGGAAGTCCTGACCACATGTGCCCAAGGTGGTCGGGGCACAGCTTGGTTTTATATATTTTAGGGAGACATGAGACATCAGTCAATCTATCTAAGAAGTACATTGGTTCCATCCAGAAAGGCAGGGACAACTTGAAGTAGGGAGGGGGCTTCCAGGCCATAGGTAGGTGAGAGAAAAATGTTTCATTCTCTTGAGTTTCTGATATGCCTTTCCAAATGAGGCAATCAGAATATGCATCTATCTCAGTGAACAGAGGGATGACTTTGAATAAAATGGGAGGCAGGTTTGCCCAGATCAGTTGCCAGCTTGAGTTTTTCTTTTAGTTTAGTGATTTTGGGGGCCCAATATATATTCCTTTCACAGTGCCTTTATAAAAGACATCCCAGAGAGCTCTCTCACCTCTTTCTGCCATGGAAAACTGAGTGAAAAAGATGGTCATCTGTGAACCAAAAAGTGGTTCACTAGACACCAAACCTACTGGCGCCTTGATCTTGGACGCCAGAACCATGAGAGATCAATGTTTGTTGTTTAAGCCATCCAGTTTATGGTAGCTTTGTTACAGCAGCCCAAATGAACAAAGACACCTACCATTCCTGGGGTAGACCTTCTGCTCTATGAGTGTGGGCTGGGTAAGTAAAGGGAGTCCTGACCTCTTAGCTGAAATAACCAGGAATTAACTTTTGCAAATTGAAGCTGAAGTGACAAGAAATAGGAATAAGCTTTCTTCGTCTTACAGGGAGATACTATACTCCTTGACAGGGAGCTGAGGGGCCACATCAACCTTGAATTGAGCTTCTGTGACACTGAGCTGGTGTGGGGGAGAGAGGGAATGCACTGTGACTCAAGTGCCATGAATTCTTGGGGTTCTTGACAGGATTTAATAGATTTTCTCAAATAAATGTTTCTTCTTTTACTGTATGTCCTTAGGAAAATTGCCAGAATTTAAGGGGTTATTTGTAAAGAATTTTAACCACTTATGATTGTTTCGCTGGGGAACATGATTGCAGAGCTCCTCAAACTGCTACTCTGGAAATGTACCACCTATAAGAAGCATTTACTGAGTGCTTATAGTATTTACTGTAAGCTTACATTTACTGAATGTCATCCAGGAATAAACATTTAGTGCTATCTCATTTATTTTTTATTTTTATTTTTTAACTTTAAGTTCAGTGGTACATGTGCGGGTTTGTAATGTAGGAAAACCTGTTTCATAGGGGTTTGTTGTACTGATTATTATTTTTATTTTTCCTGATCCTCTTCCTCCTCCCACCATCCACCTTCTGATAGGCCCCAGTGTCTGTTGTTCGCTTCTTTGTGTCCATGTGTTCCCATCACTTAGCTTCCACTTATAATTGAGAACATGTTGTATTTGGTTTTCTATTCCTGCATTAGTTTACTAAGGATAATGCCTTCCAGCTCCATCCATGTTCCAGCAAAGGACATGACCTCATTCATTTTTCCTGGCTGCTTAGCATTCCATGTTGTGTATGTACCACATTTTCTTTATCCAGTCTACCATTGATGAGTATTTAGGTTGGTTCCATGTCTTTGCGATTGTAAATACTGCTGCAATAAACATACACATGCATGTGTCTTATACACAGTAATGGGATTGCTGGGTTGAATGGTACTTCTGTTTTTAGCTCTTTGAGGAGTCACCACACTGCTTTCCACAATGATTGAACTGATTTACACCCTCACCAACAGTGTATAAGTGTTTCCTTTTCTCACAACCTTGCAAGCATCTGTTATTTTTTGACTTTTTTTTTTTTTTTTTGAAAATTATACTTTAAGTTCTAGGGTACGTGTGCACAATGTGCAGGTTTGTTGCATATGTATACATGTGCCGTGTTGGTTTGCTGCACCCATTAACTCGTCATTTACATTAGGTATTTCTCATAATGCTGTCCCTCCCATAGCCCCCCACTCACTGACAGGCCCCGCTGTGTGATGTTTCCTGCCCTGTGTCCAAGTGTTCTCATTGTTCAGTTCCCACCTATGAGTGACAACATGCAGGGTTTGGTTTTCAGTTTGCTCAGAATGATGGTTTCCAGCTTCATCCATGTCCCTACAAAGAACATGAACTCATCCTTTTTTATGGCTGCATAGTATTCTGTGGTATATATGTGCCACATTTTCTTAATCCAGTCTATCATTGATGGATATTTGGGTTGGTTCCAAATCTTTGCTATTATGAATAGTGCCACAATAAGCATATGTGTGCATGTGTCTTTATAGCAGCATGATTTATAATCCTTTGGGTGTATACCTAGTAATGGGATCACTGGGTCAAATGGTATTTCTAGTTCTAGATCCTTGAGTAATTGCCACACTGTCTTCCACAATGGTTGAACTAGTTTATACTCCCACCAATGGTGTAAAAGTATTCCTATTTCTCCACATCCTCTCCAGCACCTGTTGTTTCCTGACTTTCTAATGATAGCCATTCTAACTGGTGTGAGATGGTATCTCATTGCGGTTTTGATTTGCATTTCTCTCATGACCAGTGATGATGAGCATTTTTTCATGTGTCTGTTGGCTGCATAAATGTCTTCTTTTGAAAAGTGTCTGTTCATATCCTTTGCCCACTTTTTGATGGGGTTGTTTGATTTTTTCTTGTAAATTTGTTTAAGTTCTTTGTAGAGTCTGGATATTAGCCCTTTGTCAGATGGGTAGATTGCAAAAATTTTCTCCCATTCTGTAGGTTGCCTGTTCACTCTGAGGGTAGTTTCTTTTGCTGTGCAGCAGCTCTTTAGTTTAACTAGATCCCATTTGTCTATTTTGGCTTTTGTTGCCATTGCTTTTGGTATTTTAGTCATGAATTCTTTGCCCATGCCTATGTCCTGAATGGTATTGCCTAAGTTTTCTTCTAGGGTTTTTATGGTTTTAGGTCTAACATGTAAGTCTTGAAAGCTACTCTGACTAGTGTGAAATAGTATTTCATTGTGGTTTTGATTTGTATTTCTCTAATGATCAGTGATATTAAGCTTTTTTTCATATACTTGTTGACTGCATGTATGTCTTTTGAGAAGTGTTCATGTCCTTTGCCCACATTTTAATGGTGTTTTTTTTTTTCTTGTAAATTTGTTTAAGTTCCTTATAAATTCTGGGCATTAGACCTTTGTCACATGCATAGTTTGCAAAATTTTTCTCCCGTTCTGTAGGTTGTCAGTTGACTCTGCTGATGGTTTCTTTTGCTATGCAGAAGCTCTTAAGTTTAATTAGATCCCATTTGCCAATTTTTACTTTTGTGAAGTGCTGTGTCATTTAATCCTCACAAGTACCCTTTGCGCTGGATACTATCATTACTCTTATTTATGGATAATATTGAGACTCAGATTACATAGGTTGTACAAGGTTACACAGCTAGTAAGTATTGGAGCCTAAATTTCAACTAAAGTCACTCTGACTTCAGAGCGCACTTAACTTTGGCCATAATGAACGGCCAGTGTGGTGCTCTATAGCCAGTCTTCCTTGAGCTAAACCCTGGCTCTGCCACTTACTAGGTGGGAGACCTGGGGCAAATGACTTAATTTCTTTTTGCCTCAGTTTCCCCATACATAAAACTAGTACTTTCCATGTAGTATTGTGATAAACATTGAAGGAGGAAGTATATAAAAAAGTATTATGACAGTTCTTGAAACATATATGGGCTTAATAGTTATTAGTTTTTGTTGCTTTATTTTCTATTTTTATTCTTATAATTTCTTTCTTCCATTTACAAATAAATTATTTTGTTCAACAGAGAAACAGAGAAAAAATCCTGTCCACTGGAACTGACATACCAGTTGAGTCTCTGAATATAGTTTATACTCTATCTTTTGAAGAGGGGGAAAAATACTTTCAATCCCCATAGCTCATAGCATTTCCTTTGGTGGATTTTGAGTTATTAGCCTTTTAATAGTTATTACTTTTTAATATGGAGCCACTTTTACTATTAATAAAGTACTTTTTCATATCTTTGTCAATAAAATGGCAATTTTCTCCTTTAGAAACACTTATAATCTTTAATAAGACAACACGTACTCCCTCAGAATTTGCCTCCTGGTCATTAGGCAACAACTGAGATGAAGTCACAGCACAACCCCGCTGGGGAAATACTGGGCCTGGCGAGGGAGGAAAGAGATTGTCTTAGTTTTCTATGGTTGCTGTAACAAGTTGCCATAAACTTGGTAGTTTAAAACAGAAATTTATTTTCTCATCATTCTGGAGGCTAGAGGCCCAGAATCATTATTACTGGGTCTAAACTTAGGGCTGTGCCCCATCTACAGTCACTAGGGGAATCCATTCTTTGCTTCTTTCAGCTACTAGTGACCACTGACATTCCTTGACTTGTGTCCACATCACTCCAGTCTTTGCCTCCATGGTCACATTGCTTCTTCCTCTTCTGTGTGCATGAAATCTCCTTACTTATGAGGACATTGGTGATTACATACAGGGCCCATCCATAAAATGCAGGATAATCTCTCCATATAAAGATCTTTAATTATATCTGCAAAGACTCTTTTTCCTTAGAAGGTAACATTTATAAGTTCCAGTAATTAGGGAGCCCTAATCTGATAAGATTGGTGTTTTTATAAGAAGAGAAAGAGATATCAGACTCGCCCTTTCCATGGCGTTCACACAAAAGAAAGCCATGCAAGGACACAGAAGCTGGCCGTCTGAAAGCCAGGAGAAGAGGCCTCACCATACACCAACCTTGATTTTGGACTGCCAGTCTTCACCACTGTGAGAAAATAAATTTCTGTTGTTTAAGCCACCCAGTCTGTAGTATTCTGTTATGACAGCCTGCTATGGTATGAGTATGACCCCCAAAGTTCAGGTGTTGGAAACTTAACCCCGAGTGCAACAATGTGGAGAGGTGGGAACTTTATATAAAGGGATTAGGTTATGAGGCTCTGCTCTCATGAATGGATTAGTGTTGTTATCACAAGAGTGGATTGTTATAAAAGAGGGTTCATTCCCCTCTTTCTCCCTCTCACCATGTTATGATGCAGTAAGAAGGCCCTCACTAGATGCATGCTTTCAATCTTGGACTTCCCAGCCTTCAGAGCCAGGAGCCAATATGTTTTTGTCCTTTATAAATTACCCTGTCTCAGGTATTGTGTTATACAATACAAATTAGACTAAGACACAGCCCAAGCAGACTAATATACTCCCGTTGCCCAATTATTACTGTAAATGATCAGTTACAGCAACTCCAGCCTAAGAATGGCATGCTGACTTGGGCCCAGTTTCGTCTGGTCTAAGAGTTTGTGTCATGCCACTAAATAGCCCCTGAGACCAGCAGATGTAGTAGCTGAGAGTCAGGGGAATCTAGCATTAGTGGTGGAGGAATGTGAAAATCATTATCAATGATAGATCAAACAGCAGTCTCTATCTACTACTAACCTTCCTCTTACATATCTCCCAGGATATGAGGCTAAATTCTTGAAGATGCAGTTCTATGAACGTATATGCAGACATGGTTCTCAGTGGTGTGAAGGGGTCTATATGGATAGGAATGTGAACCACCGAGATCTCCCTTCAAGAAATAAGTTGTTGCCTCAGGTGCTGCAGCAAATAGCTTTCAGCTGTCAGCTTGATGCGTTATTGTCTCCATGCACAACTGTTTTCAGCTAAAAGCATGTTCTTCCAGGGTCATTTTACACCTACTGACTGATACAGGCAGGGGTGTAAAGGCCTATTTGTTTTGTTCAAAAGCAGGACAACTCCGAGGGGCCATTTTAGCTTCAGGTGATTTCTGGGGTCGGGTGAGGCTGTCAGACCTGCACTGCAGTTTGACCTTTTCCTCTGTGCACTTCTGCTTCCTTCCCTTCCCATCCACATCTGCTGAAACAACTAGTGCTCCCTTATAAACATCTTGTATTATAAATTCTATCAGCCGGGCGCAGTGGCTCATGTCTGTAATCCCAGCACTTTGGGAGGCCGAGGTGGGTGGATCACGAGGTCAGGAGATTGAGACCATCCTGGCCAACACAGTGAAACCCCATCTCTACTAAAAAAAAATGCAAAAAATTAGCCGGGCGTGGTGGCGGGCGCCTGTAGTCCCAGCTACTCGGAGGCTGAGGCAGGAGAATGGCATGAACCCGGGAGGCGGAGCCTGCAGTGAGCCGAGATGGCACCACTGCACTCCAGCCTGGGTGACAGAGTGAGACTCTGTCTCAAAAAGAAAAAAAAAAAAAAAAAAAGAAAAAAGAAAGATAAACTCTATCTTGGAGTCTGCTTTCCAGAGATCTCATGTTTAGCTTTCACTAAAAATTGGGGTAATCTTATTAGAATGGGGAAAATTTAAAGCTTCCAATTTTCCTTTGGGGTCCTAGGCACGAATTTTATGGCAAAATGCAAAGTCACTCTTTGTCTCCTTGAGCTTAATTTTTATTTTTAACTTTTAGCTCCCACACTCAGTATATTGTTACACTAAACAATTGCCTTTTGGTTTAGCTTTGTGTGAGTTTGTTTATAATAAAGAATCTTAAATGTACCTAAAAGATGAGGAATTTATACATTAAGATATGTACCTATGTTTTATTGTAGTCTGCCCTAGTAGAACCTTAGCACTTTGATGCATCCTTTCCCTAGAAGGCTTTAAATGTTGAAGGCGATGGGAAAAAACTATTATAATAGAGCTAAGAAATGTTAAATTTTTCTTCCATGGGTGATGTATAACAAGATATAATCTTATAATTTTTTGTTTCAAAATTGTGTCAAAGCAACAGCCATTGTAATTGATATTAAAGGGGGCCAAAAGATGGGACAAGCTGTGTGTAATCTGTTGAGATTAGACATCCATCCTGAGTAAGACAGCCTATAATTCTGTAATTACAATCTGCAAACTATGTGAAACAACAACAAAAATTTCAGTATGCATATCACGATAGGAACAACCCAATAAGTGTATCCTACTTTGTTGATTAATTGCTTTTCTGAACAGTTCTCTCAATATGATATTTCTTTGATGTCTCAAGTGTGTTTATTCTATTGAGCATCTCCTGGGATCGCTGGTGTTCCTCCACTGCATCTTGTTCCTATAAAGGGAAAAACAAGTATTAATGTACCTCAATCAATGAAAAAGCCTTTAAAAAGTTAAAAGGTCTATTTTATATTATAAATAAATTATTTAATAATAAATCTAAACATCATAGGGGGTTTTATTTTGTTATAATAACATGTGAATTAATGGAATTTTACAATCTAAAATACATTTTAAAATTAAGCCCTTTGAAAATTGCTAACTATAGATTTAAAATGTTTTCACCACAAAAATGGATAAGTATGGGATGTAACAGGTATGTTAATTAGTTTGACTTAGTCAATACACAATCTATACATATATCAGACCATCATGTTTTACACTACAAATATACACAATTTTTGTTATTAAAAATAAATTTTTTAAAAATATGATTTCTTAGTTCTTTATCATACTTACTTTATTTCTATGGCCTACATTTAAAGTTATGTAAGTCCATTATTACCTCCTTTATTTACTAATATATCTACTTTTTATTTTCTAACTTTTAAAAAATCTATTTTCAGTGGACATTTGCTGTTTCACATAGTGGCTTTGTATTCTTATTTCTGCATTTAGTCTCCATTCTACTTATAATGTCATTCAATTTCTTTTTAAAGAATTATGCCTCCTTCACTGTGAAAATCTTAGTGGGATTATATATCCAGATGCCCTGTACATTAATGGACAGAAAAAAGAAAAAATAATTGGAATTCATGCATTACAGTGTTGGTGGCTGGTGGGAGAATGTTCAGCAGTGTTAGCCTCCTTGACCTTCAAAGCACACTTCGCCTTGGTCCTTTTACCCAAATTGGATCTCTGATTATTCCTACTGATGTCCTAAGTTTCTTGACAACTTTCTAATAAATTCCATTTTCAATCATGTTAGCCAGCCACTTTATGTTGATAGCAATAAAAACAAAATATCTGACTGATTCAAAATTTTAAGAGTGCATAAAAATATCAAATGTCAGAATTCTATAGGGAATATAAAATAGGGGACTATTCTATCCAAAGTGTTGTAAAGACAAATAATTTTGAACTTTGTCATTTAATAACTCTATTACTCATTTTCTTTCTGGGTCATTTAATCTACTTTTAGAATATTTTCTCCTTATATGTTTCAATAATATATTTGACCCAAGAACATCTCTTAACTCTACTGAATTTTTTTTTGTTAGGGGAAGGGATATGCCAGACTACTGTCAGAGTGAAGGGTCATTAGGATATTCAGGTTAGCAGGTTTGGGGAATAGGATTTGAATCAAGTAGCAACTATGTTGACCGTAAGTAGCTCATGTTGATCATTGATTCAGCTATTTATTTATTCATTGGGCAAATATTCATTGTGAACTTTATGTGTGCCAGGCATATATTAGATATTAAAAGGAGATTGTGAAAACACAGTAAATTTCAATTCGGGATGAGAAATACCCTGAGAAGTGGAAGCATGGAATGCTGTGGGAGCCCAGGAGGCTCCTGAAAAAGCCAAAGATGAATTCTTAAATGAGTCGATGCTTGTTGGGGTTTTGAAGAATGTGTAGAAAGTATCTCAGCAAAGAATGTGGAAAGAAAGAACAAAAAGCATGTGTGCAAAATCATAGGAAAGAAGGATAGTATATTTGAAGAAAGGAAATAGTTCAGTGTGAGTTGAACAGGGTTTGAGGGTTGATGTTAGGGGTTTGATAGTTGACTCTAAAAAGTTTGATGGGTACCAGAGAGGGTGGGAGAAGGGAGAGGAGCAGAAAAGATCACTATTGGGTACTGGGCTTAATACCTGGGTGATGACATAATCTGTACAACAAACCCCTGTGACACGAGTTTACCTATGTAACAAGCCTTCACATATACCCTTGAACCTAAAATATAAGTTTTACAAAAGCTACCCCTGCCCTTTACTCTCACCGGCAAACATTGTAAATTGAGCAATATTGTACTTGCTGGGACAATGAGAATCCAAAAGTAAAAGGCTGTGTTCTTCGCAAATATAAACCAAGCAGGAATGGCGTACAAGATTGTAGCCAGTGTACGTGGCTTGCATCTAGGGAATGTGAAGGGCCAAAGTCCTCCCAGGGCCTCCGTGGAATGCTATCAATGCTGCACAAAAGAATCCCACATTTTTTTTTTTTTTTTGAGACAGAGTCTTGCTCTGTTGCCCAGGCTGGAGTGCAGTGGTGCTATCTCAGCTCACTGCAAGCTCTGCCTCCCGAAGAATCCCACATTTTTATACCCACTGTGCAGATGGACCTTGGAGGCCATCCAGTGTCAGTCAGGAAGAGAGAAATGTAAATATAATATTTCACCCCGATTCTTTAAACTTTAATAGCTATAGAAAAGCCAGAAAATAAAAGGGAAAAAAAGTCGAGTAGAAGTGAAGAAACGGATTTTATCTCTTCCACTGTAGATTTTGAGCAATAGGTTAGACCTGCAGTGGGAGAAGAAAGTTTTGAATTGAAAATGAGATTAAAGTTTTGATTTAGGATGAATGCTTTTTTAGTACCTGAAGGTGAATATTACTTGCTGAACATGGATTTTGTTCCGTGAAAGTGACTCAAAAATCATGTGGTATGAACAAAATGTGGCCAGAGGAATAGGAATGAAGATTGAACAGGGTATGTTTGAAGACAGGGTTTGTAGAAAAATAAATCCATTGCCTGGTCTCAATAAACTGGTAATATTATGATCACAGGATTTTTTTTATTATTATTATATTTTAAGTTTTAGGGTACATGTGCACAACGTGCAGGTTTGTTACATATGTATACATGTGCCATGTTGGTGTGCTGCACCCATTAACTCGTCATTTAGCATTAGGTATATCTCCTAATGCTATCCCTCCCCCCTCCCGCCACCCCACAACAGGCCCCGGTGTGTAATGTTCCCCTTGATCACAAGATTTTTTGTATGTTGAATTTGAAGCATCATAGCATAATAAGTCAGTACTATGCCTTTTGAATAATTTTATTTCATTAGCAGTGTAATAAAAAGGTTGGAATTGTTTTGTTTGTGCAAAATATATGTGGTATCCATTGATCACTCAAAGTAAACTGAGCCACTAGTCTTTATCTCCACCCCACTACCTTATCTTCTGGTACTTATTTCTATAACTTCTAAGGAAGTTTCCGTTAAGACTGACCCAGCAATGAGACAGGTAACACTTCATCCCAGTTTCAAACATCAGCATCTTTGAATAAAAATGCAAACAATTGATAATGTAAGAAATTGAATATAAAGAAATAAGAAATAAACAGGTGAAGTTTTAGTTTTAAAAAGGAAGAACAACTAAAGAAGACAGCAATGGAAAGGAGAGTCTACGGCCATACCACCCTCAATGACCCAGATCCTGTCTGATCTCAGAAGTTAAGTAGGGTCGGGCCTGGTTAGTACTTGGATGGGAAAGGAGAGTCTATGTATACACATCTGGGAGGGAAGGGTTAATTGAAGTGCTAATGATGCATTTACTCACAGATGTAAAGAGGGTTTGAAGTGTGGGGAAGGTTTGGAAAAGATAATAGAATTAGGTCAAATGAGGAGATTTTTTTAAGTCATGGGGAAGTTCTATTCTTACACAGAGTGAGGGAGGGGGGAGAGAGAGAGAAACAACACCACCATAGGATTGATAGGAACTAAAGTGGAAGGACAAACAAGAAAGGGAACATTTTATGAATGCTGTATGTGTAATTTAAGAGAGTTAAACATGAAATCCTATTTAGCTTTATCACCTTGGTGAGTTTTAGGCATGGATCTACGTCATCCTGGATAAATTGCTACATAATCTGAATCAGTTAAATTACTTCCCAAGCTGCTTACACCATTTCAAGCTTAATTTCTTGGTGACTAGGCAGGATGCTCATTTTTCTCTGATGATACAAGCTGAGCATTTTCTACAAAATCTGGAGAAGTTTATGATGGAGATTTGCAAGCTCCCAGAATAGACCTGATTAAAAAATTATTTTAACTAAAGGAATGTATTACACCAACTCACAGTCTAAACGTGGCTTGAATCCCGCTCATTGCAGTAATGAATGATTCAAGAAGCCATTAGTATGCCTTTCCATGTTGTATGCTCACACTACTCTTCATCTTTCTCCTTCCCTCTATTCTGACAGTTTAATCTTTCACTTTGTTAGCAGGTTTTCTGATTGGCACTTCAGTAGGTTATACTCATGTTGCTGGTCTACCATCCATAGCGAATGCTATGTTGATGGTACCAACTGGCTTGCATTTTTAGTGAAGATAACAGCATGGTTTTAGTGGTTCTTTTTCATTTCTGAAGCATTTTAAATCTTTTAAAAAAATGTTTTTGGAAGGGGACATTATTTCTTTCAGTAGTTGGCTTGGGCAAATCTATAAAAGTTACGCTGTCAGGCAGTATACCAAAGACACTCAATTATTTGAAGAGCAAAATACATAAGGTACTGATATTTGTTCATTTAGCATATATAATAAAACTACCTTTATTATAGAAGAGATGGAATCCCTAGACTATCTTTTCCTCAGTTTATGCTTGAGATCATTGATATTTAATAACCCAGGGTAAAGGACAGGTAATCAGCAATTTTCTTGAACAGTAACTTACATTTGATATATATTCCTGTCCTCTTTACAAGCTTCATGCAGTCCTGTAATTTTGTATCTCATTATGCTCACTGGCATCTAATAAAAAATGCCAGTGTATAAATCAACTATGAAATTAGCCTAATAATTTGTGTCACAGTATAGAGTTTTTGAAAATCTTCATTAACCTCTTTGTAACTTATTGAAATAAAATGGAAATTTGCCTTTTTTCACTTTCCTGTATATGCATGCACACACACAAACACACAGTTAATTATTTGAGGAATTCACTATTACTAAGCCTTTATTTCACAAATAATTTAAAAGATTATTCAGATATCTGCTTCTGCCTGGGATATAGAAAACTGGAAAAAGTCCATCACTCTCAACCAAACACGAGAACAAGCTAAATAAACTTAAAAATTATAACTTTTTTGTACACACCTCGGAGGTGAGGTTACAGGACAAGTTATCTGATGTCTAATGGAAAAGCAAGTCCTTGCAAGGGTATAAGGCTCCAAAAATAGTCTCAACTTTGCAGAGACGGGAAGATAGGATCTGGGGCACTGTACAGGCATGAGGGATCCAGTTAAACAGTGTACCAAATTGATAAAGGCTGAGAGGGCTACAGTGAGAGGATACCCCTGGGCTGCCAAACCACAGACAAATGGGGAATTTGCACTTACTCTCTGACTCTTCTCCATGAAAATCCAATGGCTACTCACAAGAAATGCTGAAAGTGGGAAAATCATCCTTCTGTGGTGTAGACCTGAAAGAGGAGCAGCCAATACTGTGAAAAAGGCTTTAAATAATTTCCATCCTTTGTGAAATTAAAGCCTTTAGCCTCCAAGAGAACAGCAGTAAGCCTTGTGGCCCCCAGGGCACAATAACACAAAACCAAAATGTGTTATCCTTGAGAGAGAAAAAAGGTAAATTGGACTTTGTCAAAATGAAAATTTTTTTGATCTAAAAAAGACACTGTTAAGAGAGTGAAGTGGCAAACAATAGAAATAGTTTGTTAATGTGACAAACTATGTGAAAATATTTGCAAATCAACTCTGATAAAAGACATAATCAGAATATATAAAGAACACTTAAAACTCAATATTAAGAAAATAAAACAATTGAAAATAGTCAGTTTGAACACATGCTTCATAGAAGATATATGTATGCCAAATGTGAAAATTAAAAGATGTTGAACACTATCATTAGAGAAATTCAAATTAAAATAGCTGTGAGATACCACTACACAGTTACTTATATAACAACAACAACAACAACAAAAATCTGACAATAGTGGGTGTTGCTAAGATGCAGAACAAAAAGAACTGTAATCCATTGCTTCTGGAAATGCAAAAATGGTATAGCTGTTTTGTGGCTATACAGTTTAGAAGGCAGAGAATTTTGTAGTTTTCTGTAAAGACAGATTTTTACTTCTAGTTTCCAGTTTTATATGTAAGGAGCTGGGAAGTCACTACTTTGTCCTAAGGACAAGAAAAAAGCCAAACAGTCTGAAAAATCAACAGTTTTTCTTGGACCCCTAAAGACAGGGAGAGGACATGGAGAAAAGCTTCCCTAACATTGGAGAGACAGATAGGCAAATACAGGGAGTCACGGCTTACCAGAGGCTGACAAGTAAGAAACCACTGCAGGAACCAGTGGTGCATAGAAAAACCTGAACTGTAATCGATAAAATTGCTGGAAGCTCAGTGCTGACAACTCAGAGTTAAAAACTCTAGCGCACCCAGTCATGGGATGCTTCCATAATACTGTGAGATTTACCTTCAGGAGCTTGACCAGGTTCCAGCAGCGGGGGAAGAAAAGGAGCTGTTTAAAAATTTGGGCGGGTGAGGCAGGAGGATCACCTGAGTCACCTGAGGTCAGGAGTTCGAGACCAGCCTGATCAACATGGAGAAACCTCATCTCTACAAAAACTAGAAAATTAGCCGGGAGTGGTGGCACGTGCCTGTAATCCCAGCTACTCACGAGCCTGAGGCAGGAGAATCGCTTGAACCCGAGAGGTGGAGGTTGTGGTGATCCGAGATCGTACGATTGCACTCCAGCCTGGGCAACAAGAGCGAAACTCTGTTTAAAATATCTATATCTCTATCTATCTATCTATCTATCTATCTATCTATCTATCTATCTATCTATCCACACACACACACACTGGAGCACTCTGTTCTTAACAAGGGCTGTCCTCAGGAGCAAGTAGTTAACCAGGGCGTAACTGGCTGAGGTATTATCAGAGCTTAGCTGATCAGGAAACTGAAATGAAATACCCAACTCCATTTAGCTTCCATGTGGGAAATATCCAACTCCAGCCCATCTAGCCATGTTGTTTCACCTAAATGGGAGAGAAAAAAAACTGAGAAACACTTGCAGAGTTCACAGTCCAGGGGCATAGCCTCACTAAAAGACTGAGAACTAATTATAGAATGCTTCCCCTTCGCTGATACCTTACCATCATATTACTAAAATCCTATTTAGAGTAATCCCTTTTACCCAGTATATCATGTAGTGCTGTAAAAAAAATTACATTGTATACCAAAAGGCAAAAAGCATAAGTTGAAGAGACAGAGCAATCAGAACCAGCTGTGTCTGGGTGTTGGAATTATCAGACTGGGAACTTAACACAGCTATGATTGATAGGCCAAGGGCTCTAATGGATAAAGGAGACAGCATGCAAGAGTAGATGCACAATGTAAGCAGAGTGATAGAAATTCCAAGAAAAAATCAAGAATAAATACTAGAGATCAAAACACTAACAGAAATGAAAAATACCTTTGGCAGGCTTATTAATACACTGGACACAGCTGAGGAAAGATCGCTGAGCTTGAGAATATATCAATATAAACTTCAAAAACTGAGAAGTGAAGAGAACAAAGACTGGGAAAACCAGAACAGAATATTCAAGGACTGTGGTACAACTACAAGAGGCGTAACATGCTTATAATGAGAGAAAAGAGAAAAAGGAACAAAAGAAATAGGTGAAATGATAGTGACTGAGAATTTTTCCAAATTAATGCCAAACACAAAACTCAGATCCAGGAAGTTCCAAGATCGCCAAGCAGGATAAATGCCAGAAAAACTACACCTAGGCATATTATTTCAAACTACAGGAAATCAAAGATAAAGAAAAGTTCTGAAAAAAGCAGGGAGTGGTGGAACGGGTAAATATTTTACCTACACAGGAACAAAGATAAGAATTACACCCACGTCCTCCTCAGAAACAGGACACGACTATACGTTCTTTACCAGAAACCTACTTTAAACATAGACACATATATATTAAAAATAAATGGATAAAGAAAAATATACCATGCTAACACTTATCAAAAGACAGCAGAAGTAGCTATATTAATTTCAGAAAGAGAAGACTTCAAAACAGGGAAAGTTATTAAGAATAAAGAAGAGCAATACAAAACAATAAAGGAGACAATCCTCCAAGAGACGTAACGAGTCTTAATGTGTATGCACCTAACAACAGAGCATCAAACTGTATGAGGCAAACGCTAATAGAACTGCATGGAGAAATGGATGAATTCACTATTATTGTTGGAGACAACACCCTCTATCAGAAATGGACAGATTAAGCAGGCAGAAAATCAGCAAGGATATAGTTGAACTCCATAACACTGTCAATCAACTAGATAAAATCAATATCCATAGACTACTCCATCTAACAACAGCAGAATACACATTTTTTTCTCGAGCTCACGTAAAACATTCCTCAGGATAGACCATATTCTGGGACATAAAACATACCTTCAAAAATTAAAAGTAAAGTCAAGTTTAAAGTAAAGAGATCATAAAATGTCTGTTCTCAGATCACAATGGAATTAAACTAGAAAACAATAACAGAAAGAAAAATACAAAATTTCAAAATACATGGAAATTAACACTTCCAAATAACACATAGTTCAAAGAGTAAATCTAAAGAGAAACCAATAGCTATTTCAAACTAAATGAAAAGGAAAACACTACATATCAAAATTTGTGGATTGTGGCAAAAGCAGTGTTTACAAGGAAATTGATAGCATTGAAACACAGAAATATTAGAAAAAGAAGAAAAGAGAAAAAATATCTAAAAGAGGAAATTAGAAAAGAGGAAATACCTAAAACCAATAATATAAATTAGAAAAGAGGATATTAGAAAAGAAATATCTAAAGTCAATGATATAAATTTCAACCTTAGGAAACTAGAAAACTAGAGTATATTAAATACAAAATGAGCAGAAAAAAGAAATAGATATTAGAATGGAAATCAATAAAATTGAAAATAGAAAATAGACAAAAATCAATGAAACCCAAATTTGAGTATTTGAAAAAGATTAATAAAATTGGTAAGGGTCTAGCTGGAGAAACTAAGAAAAACAGATGATCCAAATTACTAACATCAGAATCAGAAAGAGCCATCATAGATCCTATGGGTATTAAATGGATAATTAAGAAACACTATGAATAACTTTATGACCACAGATTTGATAACCTAGATGAAATATACCAATTCCTTGAAAGACACTATTTGCCAAACTCATACAAGAAGAAACAATCTTATCAGGCCTGTGTCTATTAAAGAAATTGAATAAATAATAACCTTCAAAAACAGCAAGAACCAGGCCCAGATGGGTTCATTGTCAATTTCTAGTAAACATTTAATAAAAAAATTATATCCATTCTCTACAGTCACTTTCAAAAGTTAGAAACTAAGGGAATATTTCCTAACTCATTGTGTGAGGCCAGGATTATTGTAATATCCGGCAGAGACATTACGAGAAAACTTTAGACCCTTATTACTTCTTCATATAAATACAAAAATCATTCAAAATATTAGCAAATAGAATCCAACAATTTATGAAAAGAATTATACACCATGACCAAGTGGGATTTATTCTAGGTATGCACGGCTGGTTCAACATTCAAAAACTAATTAATATAATCTATCACATCAACAGGCTAAAAAAGAAAAAAAATGCATGATCATATCAATAGATGCATAGAAGCATTTGACAAAATTCAACACATTCATAATAACAACTCTTAATAAACCATGAATAAGGGAGAATTTAATCAGCTTGATAAAGAATATCTAAAGGAAAAGTTGTACTAATATCATAATGGTGAGAAATTTGAAATTTGAAGATCAGGAACAAGGCAAGAATATCTCCACTCATTGCTTTTTTTATTTTTAAATTTTTATTTGAAAATTATTTTTAGTTCAATAGTTTTGGGGGGGTACAGGGAGTTTTTGATTACATGGATAAATTCCTTATTGGTGATTTCTGAAATTTTAATGCACCTGTCATCCAAGCAGTGTACCTTGTACCTGATATGTAGTCTTTTATCCCTCCTCTTCCCAACCTTCCCCCATCAGTCACCAAAGTTTATTATATCATTCTTATGCCTTCGCATCCTCATAACTTAGCTCCTACTTATAAGTGAGAACATAACAACATTTGATTTTCCATTTTTGAGTTATATCTCTTAGAATAATGGTCTCCAGCTTAATCTAAGTTGCTACAAAAGACATCATTTCATTCCTTCTCATTTCTGAGTAGTATTCTGTGGTCATCATCCCTTTTTAACATTATACTGGAAGTCTTAGTTAATACAATAAGATCAGAGATGGGAATAAAATGAATACAAAGTAGAAAGGAATAAGTAAAACTGTCTCTGCAGATGACATGATCATCGATGTAGAAAATCCAAAAGAACTGACATTTAAAAATTTTAGAACTAATAAGTGATTACAACAAGGTTCTAGGATACAATGTTAATATACAAGTCAACTGATTTCTTATATACCAGCAATGAACAAGTGGAATTTTAAACTGAAACCACAATTCCATTTACATCAGCACTCCCAAAACTGAAATTCTTAGCTATAAACTTAATACAATACATACAAGATTTCTATGCAGAAAACCACAAAACTCTGACAAATTAAAGAAGAAATAAATAAATGGGGAGGTGTTCAATATACATGGATACAAGAGATACAAGATAATATTGTCAAGATGTCACTTCCCAACTTGATCTGTAGATTCAATGCAATTCCAGTCAATAGCCCAGCAAATTCTTTTGTGCATCTGGCAAACTGACTCTAAAAATTTACATGGAGAGGCAGAAACCCAGAATAGTAAGCTGATTTCGAAAGAGAATAATGAAGTTGGAGGACTGACATTCACTACCCGACTTCAAGACTTACTATAAAGCTACAGTAATCAAGACAGTGTGGTGAAAGACAAACAGATCATTAAGTGAAATTAGTCAGACATGGAAAGGAAGTATTGCATTTGCTCACTTACATGTGGAATCTAACAAAAGCAAGTTAAATATACAGACATAAAGAACAAAATGTTAGTTACCAGGAGTGGTGGGGAGCAAATGGGGAGATGTTAGTTAGAGGATACAAAGTAGCAGATATGTGAGATGAACAAGTCTAGAGATCAAATGTAAAACATGAGTTCTATAGAGGGCCATATTCAGTAATAAAATTGTACTGAATATGGGATGCATGCTTAATGAGTAGATTTTGATGCTTTTGTCACAAAAACAAAAATGAACAGAAATGAGTAACTATGTGAGATGATGGATATGTTAATTTGCTTAACTATAATAATCTTTTTACTATCTATATGTATAATATCATATCGTATGCTTTAGATATACACAATAAAATTTATGTACAAAAAAGCAATGTGATTTTTACATTGTTTTAAAATAACTCCCTACAAAAACTTATTCATCCAGGGGAAGAAAGGGTGACTTTTTAGCTGAGAAGCCTGGCAAACACTACCTTAATCAAGTTATCAAAGTGAACATTGTCAATAATCAGTAAGTTTAAATTCTGAGACTCCTGTTAGAATGCAAAGACAACAACCTCAGTAGTAGATAAATGTTAATTTCCTTTTTTTCAGTTTTCACACTGGATTATGTAGATGATTGTCTTCATTGGTATGGAACATATACTAATGTACTTGGGGAAGAGGAGTATCATATGAAAAATTTACACTCAAATAGTTTAACAATTTTTGAAAAAATTTTACAAATTTTGTGTTGCTTGAAATTATTTTAAAATCAATTCAAAAAATATGTTGACAGTCTTAACTGCAATTTACATTCTATGTCTTTTTATTCTTGCTTTAATAAACATATGGGTGCATTCTATGAGATCAATTAAATTAGTAATTTTGCTAGAAATTTTTCAGAGATTATAAAAAAATAAATTTTATGTACTGAATTGAGATTTAATGTGGTAAGTTCCCAGAAATCATGAGGCAATGTTACATTTATATTACATTCTAGGATAATTCAAATATTTTATAAAAACTGTGAATCTGTAAAAACATAAAAATTATGACAAATTTTTCATATTAATATCATAAAGAACAAATTTAGTTTTAAATTAAAGAAAATCTTTAACTCTCCACCAAATATCAATAACGTGTTGATCTCCAACTGTTATTCAAATTTAATTGCTGAAGACTTGTCGCAAAATGGTAGGGCAAGCAAGACAAAGATTATATAATTTGTTTAAGACCCTAATTGAACTCTTTCTAAGTTACTACAAAACAGTCACTTAGAGACTGAAAATTATTTTGCTTTCCTAGATTACATGATCTAGTTTCTTCTGAATTTTTTAGAGGATTCAGAAACTCATGTGCTTTAAACAATCAGGTTAGCCTAAAGGATGTCATATTTGTATAGTTCAGCCATTAGATAAGGACTTACAGCATTATTCGTTGAGTCTATGGAAAAAATAACATACTTTGTCATGTTATTGCCTCTTTGAATCTGAAGATACCGTTAAAATATTTGATGTAGCAGTTTACTAAATGGTGTCAAATATTTAACCTGTAGAAAACGAGCTGTTTGAACTGTAGTCACCCATGGATCAGATTTCCGTTTTTGGACACTAGAAGATACTTGTTCAGGAGTGTGTATCTGTGAGTGCTCGAGAAAGAGACAAAGAAGGAGGGAAAAACAGAGAAAAAGAAAATGAGTGAAATATGAAACTTTTATTTTCATTTATGATATTTACGTGGGATTAGCAGGGTTCTTTTTAAACAATCTAAGATCCTAGACTCATAATTTAAGTATGTAATATAAAATGGAATTATTGACATCTCAGAGCAATTTGTGAGTAAGGAACAACTTCAGGTGATATTCAGGTACCAATATGCAGGCTGAGGGACCTCAATAGGCCATTCTTGACCTGTTATGGACAACTTGATATGCAGAGCCACTTTGCTTTAGGTTTTAGAAGTTTCCTTACGCTGGTGGCATTCAGAGCCACAGAGTATGTGTTTCCCCAGTGGGCCATGAAAAGCCCTATCAGTTCTTGCATTTTGTTAAAAAGAAAATAAAACTATACTAGAAATTGCATAGCCCTAGGAAGACCTGAAGTTCTTTATTTTTGCGTAGATTTGATATGCATTCTAACACTTGATCCTAAGTGGTGCGTAGAGGTTAGTCATTATTGCAGTATCATACTCATTATCAAGAAAGTTCATAGCTTTCTTCTCATAAAAAAGAAAATCATCTACTCTTTCTTGGGCTTCTCATGAAGTCCCATGATGAAATCTCACAATTTCTGTTGATGCCATGATTTTGGAACACTGTTAAGATACAGAATAGTAGAGGTTTCTTCTCCGAATGCTGAACTCCAAAAAAATGGATAAAATTTCAGAGTTCACCGAAATTCCAAATGATAGAATGAAATCTGAACTCTTTGGAAATCTGCAGTAGCGTCACAAACATTTATTTTTCAACATACTTGAAAAAACTAAAAGTTTTTCTAATACTTTTCTTCTGTCAAGGAGAGTCAGTTGGAGGGAAGTTGACTATGATAGCAAAGTGTCTCATTCTCAGGACCCTGAGATCAGACATTACCTTAGGCTTTAATATAGCTACAATTAGTGTGAAATGCTGAGTTTCAAGGGGTCTAGGAGGGTTTGAATGGTGTAATATGAAGTGTAATCCAAACTTCTTGAGTTGAGTATCATCATGACAATTTTAGCCATATTTGCATATTATCTATACTCCTGTTTACTTTTTTAAGTTTTTTAAAACCATAGACTAACTTTATGTTTAAAACTATTTATTTAAAAGTGAAACTTAGGCTGGGCATAGTGGCTCACCCCTGTAATCCCAGCACTTTGGGAGGCCGAAGCAGGTGGATCACCTGAGGTCAGGAGTTTGAGACCAGCCTGACCAACATGGCAAAACTCCGTCTCTACTAAAAATACAAAAATTAGGCAGGTGTGGTGGCACCCACCTGTAATCCCAGCTACTCAGGAGGCTGAGACAGGAGAATCAGTTGAACCCAGGAGGCAGAGGTTGCAGCAAGCCGAGATCATGTCACTGCACTCCAGCCTGGGTGACAGAGTGAGACTCTGTCTCAAAAACTAAATAAATAAAAGTGAAACTTCATAGTGCTATTGCATAATGTCTATCCATTGACAAAAAAAAATAGAAAATAACCATAATGTAAACTAGTAACAAAGGAGCTCATGTTTCCCACTGGAAAATAACTTTGTTTTTGCTGTCAGATAGGCCTGGATTAAATATTTGTATTTTATATGTACAATTCAAATATTTAATTGGTGACCCTGGGTAATCTGATTATATCATAAACTCAGTTTTCTTACTTGTAAGATGGAGATAATTTCACCTAACTTTTAGTGTTGTTCTAAAAAAAAAAAAGTATAATAAAATGATATGAGAAATCCAAATAGCAATACTGGGACAAAGTAGGCAATCAGTAAATAGCAGCTCTTATCATAATCATCCATGTGTTAAACTGTTTTCTGCAATTTTCTCATCTCCACCTGCTAAAATCTTACTTCAGATCGAAATTTAAAAATTACTTCTTCCTCCAAGATTTGTTCTATTTTCCCTGCTGTAAACAAAATATTATTCTAATATTTTGAAATAATTTAAAAACAAAAACATAAAAAGGAAAAATTAAAAATGCAAACTTTTTTGTCTTTTATTGCATGATTTACCCCAGTTTTAAAAGAAACAAAGGATAATTAATCCAAATACTTGGTGACTATTTTTTTTTCAGAGAAGAGATGTTTTCATGAAACTGGTTTGTTTTTTAATTAACAGAAGGAAGCTTTTACATTGTTATGATTTATTTTAAAGTTGTTATGACAATATATACACACAAATTGCACGAGAGAAAAATTTTAAAACAGACTCTATTGAGACTAAGGAGATTATAACTACAGGTCCTAATGACTATAATAAAAAAGCTCCTATAAAGAACAAAATTATGTTTATGCATATTTTTCAGCTTTACTTGAAACAGAATGCCAAGCACACTAAAATTTGTCATTGTAAATACTTCTCCTTTTAATGACCTGAGACATATTTTGTTTCTGTATAATTGGATATATTCCTACCAGGAGACCAGGCTATTAAACCTGAAGAGATCAGAGTACAGCCCAAACTAGAATAATGGCAAATGACAAATAAACATCTTCATCCACATCGTAATTTTTCCTAGTATTATTAACATATTTCAAATAAGTTTGTATAATTAGTAAGTAGGTATTTAAAGTAGCTTAAAAATGAACCCCAATGTTTATTACTTTTAATTTTTTTAAAAGAAGAATGTTTCCAGTTTTTTAACCATTCAAGCCTCGGCAAATTTACAAGTTAACAACTAAACATCTCCGAAGTAGGTTAAGTAAAAAATACGTAGAATGAAACCAGTTCTTCTCCACGCCTAAATTCAAGAGCAATAAATTAGCGGATATGCATAACCCCCATTCTCACCTGATAACATTTTATCTTATTTGATTTCAGTCTATGCTAAAGATAAAAATGTGAAGATTTTTTCCCTATGATTACAGCAGGTACTATTTGAGCTCAGAGGATGTACCTTTCTTTTAACACTGCATCATTTTTCAACTGCTGCTGTAACAAATTAGCACACATTTAGTGATTCAAAACAGCACAAATTACTTGTGCTTCTGTAAGCTGGAAATCCAACATGGGTCTCACTAGACTAAAATCAAGGTATCATCAGAGCTGCTTTCCTTTTGGAAGTTCTGGGGGAAAACTTATTTTCTTGCCTTTTCCAGCTTCTAGAGGCAAACTGCATTCATAGCTTGTGTTCTGTTTCTCCATCTTGGAAGCTAGCAATGTCTCATCTTTCTGACCCAGACAGAGAAGGTTCTCTGCTTTTAAGGACACAGGTGATTAGATTGGATTCACCTAGATAATCCAGGATAATCTCTCAAGGCCCGTACCATTAATCGTATTGGCAAAAGTGAATATGCAAGGTCACATACTCACAGTTGCTGGATATTAGAATTGCAACATATTTGGGGGTCATTTTTCTGCCTTTCATACACTTTGAACCAAGAAAGACAGTATGCTTTTACTATGAGGAACTCCTGTTGCTATTGTTTTGCCAAAAGTCTGTTTGCCAAGGGTCTGGGGAAAGCAATGAAAGGACACCTTTTCATTCTACCTTGTCAATAGTGAATCACTTAGAATGGTTCACATATTTTAAAAAGAAAAATGGAGAGAATGTAAATAATGAATGAAAAAGTGTATGATCTTTGGAGCCATTATTTCCACAAGGTCAAGAAGCTACAGTGCTGGGATTTAAGCCCAGGCAGCGGGTTGCAGAGGGTCTCAACTATTAACCACCATTCTATACAGTACTTTATGCAGTGGAGGAAATAATCCCCACCTGAATAAGTTAATATGAGACTTAAATAATCAAATGTGTATGAAAGACCCAGAACAGTACTTTAACCAAGGTCACTACTCAAGACTGCTAATTACCCTACCTATGCACACATCTATTTAATCTAAGGTAAAATAGAATAATAGCAAGATGCCAGAGAAAGGCATTTCTCGGGAAGGAGAGAAAACAAGAAAAAAAGGCAGAAAAAGAGGGAGAAGAAAGAGGGAGATTGCTTTCTTCATTTGGCAAGGGACCATAAAGGGTAATGGTTAAAAGCAGAGACTTTCTAGAGCAAGATCTGAACATCGTGTGCATTCAATGTAAATATCAGTTTGAATCTTGTATTCAATATTTCTCAAAATTTTTACATATTTATCTTCTCTAAGCACACAGTTCCTTGAGTAAATGGTTATCCGTCTCTTTGGGGAAGGATTGGGGAAATTACTACACTATATATTTTTAAATGGTTTGGTTAGCTTCCTCCTGAGGAACTGGTCTTTTCTTCAAAAAATGGGTCTAAGTCTGTGTATTAGTCTGTTTTCACACTGTTGATAAAGACATACCCGAGACTGGCAAGAAAAAGAGGTTTAATTGGACTTACAGTTCCTCATGGCTGGGGAGGCCTTAGAATCATGGCGGGAGGCAAAAGGCACTTTTTACA